>NC_079441.1:18869902-19169902 GCF_903798145.1 Danio aesculapii | reverse complement strand
CAGTGATTTATCAGTTTTTCTAAATTATTATGTATATTCAATGAAAAAAGAGCAATTTCTGGGTGAACTGCTCAAAGACTCATCTGATTTGCATCAAAAATATATTCCATCTTCCTACACTGACACAAAATGTTGTGGATTTGGTTTTAAAAATTCAAGAAGCCAAAATGCCCCCCCAAAAATCTCATCAACACTTGAAATCAAAAACAGTTACACCCCAAACTATCATGTTTCAAGATCTTACAGGAGGACTTTATGAATCTGATCTTGTCTGTTCCTGTCTGCGCTCCAATTCCGATGTGAAGAATAAATAAATGATCTGCACTGCAGGGACTGGGGGAGAGAGCAGCTATGTTTTTCTTCATGATGTGATATTTCCCTCAGAAGAGAGACGGCAGCAGCCTGCGGCCCGAGATGTGAGCCAGGGGGAGGGAGAGCGCGGGGCGAGGACAGACCAGTTTCATCTGCACCCCATTTCACTTCCGAACCCAAGCGAAACTCAATATCCCGACTCCTACTGAGTGCGAGAGACAGATACAGGGAGCGCTGCTGCCTGACGATGCCTATCAAACCCCATTCAGCCCAGATCTGGCCACTTATTCATGGAAAGAGAGAGAGAGAGCAAGGCAGGGAGAGAGAGACTAACATGAACCAGGTGGGTAGAAATACATGCACAAACCAAAACTCTGGAATGCCAGGCAAAAAGTAATTGATAGTGTGTGTTGCACTATATGAAACAAGACACACTGTCCCACTCGTTCTAAACATCCAACCCTGAGTGTGTCTGCAAGTGTGTGTGTTCGTGGCGTCACATATGATGGGGCCACCTGTGCTTACATTTTCAGAGAACGAAAAACAGTCACTGATTGCGTGTTTAAGGGCATTAAATCACAATATCAGTTTCTGTTCTGTTTACAGTTGGTTTCCTGATGAACCAATCAGACATGATTCCTCTGAACTCCAACCACAGCTTCGTTAAAAAACAACAACATCTTTTAAAATGCAAATCTTTGGGTTTCATGATTATTAAATTGATATAATTTCCTTGTACTTAAGCATGTGGAAACTTGTGAATATAAGACAGCAGCAAACAGCATGCCTTCTGTTTTAAAGGAGATGAATACCAAACAACCTCAACAACAGTCAAAATTCATGAATTTAGACTCAAGTATACTGAAAACACATATGAAGGGGTGCATAATTTGTACTGTCTATGATAAATTCTCATTTGTTGTTTTAAAAAACATGGCAGCTGAAATTATTGAGTTTGTCACTCGTTTATCAAAAGCGTTCGATGTTTGATGAAGCCATAGAAGGACAAGTTATGAAAACAAACAATATATGAGCTATGATATAATTCGTAATATCAATCAAGCAAGAATGATGTTTACCAAATGTCAGTTTGTGCTTATTGCAAATCTTTTATTGAATCTATCCAACAAAGACATCATTTGGTTTCAATATGAATCGGCTGCCTTGAATGAATCATTTGAATGACACATTCAATGAATCATTCATTAAAACTGGGATTTGAAACTCAGTAATGGTGGATGAATCAGCTGTTTTGAAAGAATCACTTGAACGACAAATTCAATGAATTATTTATTAAAACAAGGACTTGCTGCCCACTAATGGTGGATGAATCCGCTTTTTTGAAAGAATCGCTTGAATGACAAATTCAATGACTCATTCATTAAAACGGGGCATTGCTGCCCCCAAATGGTGGAGGAATCAGCTGTTTTGAAGGAATCACTTGAATGACAAATTCAATGAATCATTCATTTAAACGAGGACTTGCTGCCCAATAATGGTGGATGAATCAGCTGTTGTAAAAGAATCACTTGAAGACAGATTCAATGAATCATTCATTAAAACAAAGACTTGCTGCCCAATAATGATGGATGAATCAGCTTTTTTTAAAGAATAACTTGAATGTCAAATTCAGTGAATCGTTCATTAAAACAAGGACTTGCTGCCCACTAATGGTGGATGAATCAGCAGTTTTGAAAGAATCACTTGAATCACAAATACATTGAATCTTTCATTAAAACAGGAACTTGCTGGCCGCTAATGGTGGATGAATCAGCAGTTTTGAAAGAATCGCTTGAATGACAAATTCAATTAATTATCCATTAAAATTAGGACTTGCTGCTCCCTAATGGTGGATAAATAAGCTGTTTTGAAAGAATCACTTGAATGACAAATTCAATGAATCTTTAATTAAAACAGGAACTTTCTGTCCCCTAATGGTGGATTTAGGTCACTAATATTAATTCATAATGGCACAAAAACACTTTGATTAAAAAAAAAAACTAATCCCAACTAATTTTACAGATTTCTTTTGTCATAATCACACACCTAATATGAACCTGGCAAAAATGAACTTCATACACATTATTTCCAACTTAATATTCACTAGATAACACAGTAGACCTATATACACAACCACACACGAACACCCACCACTCCATCACTTCAGTGCAATAAAAAGCTTGAGGAGTCTTTGTTTCGGCCGCTCCACAAACCCCCACCACCCTTCTGCCTGGCATTTTTAACCCCCCTTTCTTTAGGATGTCGGACAGAAGAAAACCTCTCCATCTGTTCTCCCTCCCGTGGCTCTGGAGTCAAACTACAGCCGGACTCCAACCGAGAGCCACAGAAAAACTCAACAGTGAAAGAGGCAGTGGGAAAGAGAAAGAAAGAAAAGTGCAAAAGGACGAGGTAAAAGAAAGGTAAAGGAGGATTGATTTTCTTGTAGTCCAGCTGTACGGCATTGAGAGTCGCTATGAGTCACACAGTCGCTAACAAACGCAGCTAATTCACTCCAATACTTTCACAGAGGCCAGACACAATCTGAGGAGTTCTGGAGGAAAATCTCAAAAACAGAACAACAGTTTTATATGTCAGGTAACAGAGGTCCAGACACAATCTGTGGAGTTGCAGAGGAAAATCTCAAAACAAAACAACAGTTTTATATGTCAGGTAACAGAGGTCCAGACACAATCTGTGAAGATATAAGGAGAAACCTCAAAAGGAAACAAACAAAACAACAGTTTTCAGGTAGAGAGTTCCAATAGCTGGATCTTTCAAGCATCTTTTTTTAAAATAAAAAGTAGCCAAATAAAAAAAACTTGTATTTTTGTATAAGTGGGCATAGATAAAATTTCTTTAATCTAAATTAATCTCACAGTAATCTTGGAATTAATCTAGATTATAATGGCTCATTTGAATTCTGTCGAAGGCATTCAGAATATGTGTACAACCCAAATAATGCCTAAATATAAGTCTTTGAGAACGTTTTTTTAAGCCAGGTGGCGCATTAGACAAGGGGCTCATCTCCTGTTTCTAAAATGCATCACAAACTGCTCAAGAAACTGTTCTACTATGATAAATGGTGATGAAAAAAAATAATGTTCAATAAGATGTACTTGTGTTTACTAATTGTTTATTCAGGTGAACATGAATTTTGAACTGTAGACCTACATAAGCTCCAAACAGTGATTTTTGACTAGTCATAACTGAACTAAACAGGAATGGAATTAAGACATGGAGTATGCATATATTAGTGGTATTTGTGAAGTAAACACCGCGATCAAACTATTACCGTCTTGTAGGACTTTTCACCATATTTATATTTATATACACAATTTAAACAGACTAACTAAAAGGTGAGATTAGATTTCTGATGGTATGAAAACTTTTTAAATGTCTCGGTTAAAAAACAAAAACATTTTTTCCCGTTTGAACACATTATATTTAATTTTAAGAAACATTTATGAAGCATTTATAATATTTCGGAACAGTAAACATGTCAGGTTGAATTATTTAAGTAAATGATTGACTTCTGCTGTCTTCATTAGTTTCAAAAACACAGATTTCTTTACAACTTGAAAATACATCTTTGGAGATCTTTCCTTTCTGTGGATATAAAGTACAGCCACTGCACTGTTCAGCTCTATAGCAGGCTTTATCACAGGTCTGTAGCCAGCCTATTGAAAGGATAAGTTCTTTTTTTCTCAAAAAGTGGATCTTTTTGCAGTTGTTTGCCTCATTTTCTATTAAATTTTGAGGTTTAAATACAGCATTTTAGTGACATTTTAAGCACAACTTTTTACTGGATTAGCTTGTCGGATGGCGATCATAACCACACTTTTTGATGCAGCAAAATTATTCCGTACATTTTTTGTCAAAGTGTTTACCATACTTAAGCTGTGTCTCATTTCAGAGGTTACATCTTCTGAAGGATGCATTCGAAGGGCGCTGTGTCATCACGGGGTGATGAAGGCTGTCTCCTTTTTAAAAAATTCAAATGCAGCCTCAAAATGCATCCTTCATTTCCCAGGTAACGAAGGACACAACCGGTGGATCCTTTGCAGTCTCAAACGTCCAAAGATTCATTGCACGTTGATTTTTTTTAAAAGAAAACTCTGGATTACATGTATCAATTAGGTTTATTTTACAGGGGTATATAAACACGTAAAAAAAAAATAAAAGAGTATGACATATCTTATAAAAAGTGATTTTATAGACAGTTTATGTGTACATGTATGTATGGATCTAAGGAAATATATTTCCAGCTTTTGCAAACCTTGTTTTGCCCTCAGATTGCTTAAAATAAGTTTTAAAATCACTCCGAAAAAATGTCTTTACAAATTTTAGCACTGCTTATTAACACCAGTTGTTATGGTGGCTAGGTGACGAGATCAGTCCTCTGTAGGATAGGTTTGTTTTGTGTGGAGTCACCTTTAAAGTCAGCCTCTGAATTGAGACACAGCTTATTTTAGTGAAGTGTTTATTTACAAATGAGCATTTAAACTGTGAGTTATTACAGTTTCATAAATAATGTAATGAGCTTAGAATTTTTGATTAAAAAATTTGAGCAAAAATATGAAAATATGCTTGATTTAAAATACAAATTTATCATCATCCATTATTTAAGAAAAAATAGGAATCGGTTAAAATTAAATTAAAAATTATTTCCTATTGGCAAATAACAAACTGGCTAGCTCATTTTCTCGGTCAGAATTTGTACATTCTGAATGATTAAAATTGAAATTAGTCTTAAAGCCTTCTTATATCGGTTATTTTTACAATTTAATGGCATACTGTCAAAAATGGGACAAATGAGCTTGTACAGGAGCCAAATTCTAGACCTTTGTCAGTGAAGGGTGGGTCTTTCAAACCACCTGAACTCCTCCTATCTACTGGCCTGTATCATTTAACTCCTCCTGATTCAGGGTTTCTACAGGTTTCATTAAGTCAAATTTAAGACTTTTGAAGACCTTTTTAAGACCATTATGAATGAAATTTCAGACTAACACAAGGCTAAATGCTAAGGATTTTTTTCTAATGGCCCAGTTAAAACATTAAAAACAAATGTCATTGTAAGGAAGATAATTAAACCATGTGTTTATAAATATAAATAGAAATACAGTTGGTGAATAGAGTTAATAAATAAACTTTTGGAGGAATGATAGTGATTGGATGGGTGTTGGCCCGACTGGGTAGCTTTACAAGGACATAGGAAAAAAATTAAGACCTGTTTAAAATGATTTAAGAACTCCAACACAATATTTCAGTCAATTTAAGATTTCAGTCAATTTAAGAGACTTTTTAAGACCCCGAGGATACCCTGTGATTTTATGAGTTTCTTTCTTCTGTTAAAAGGAATAGAAGATATTTTAAAGAAGGCTGCTTGCTGGCACTCACTGACTTCTTTAGTATTTTTCTCTCAGCTACCAGCATTCTTTTTTATTATTTATTTATCCTTTTACAGTATAACAAACAGCACAACTGACAAAAAGAATATTCAGAGTATACAGATATAAAAACTTGTACATCAACAAATCCAGTTTATGTTACTAAATTAAAACAGGAATCAAATAACAGCTTGTGAATAGTCAGTGTGATAACAATTGGTATTAAGTAGGCTGAGGTCAAAGGGTTCATAAAGGGTCCATAAAATAATCCAGGTTTTTAAAAATATGTGTGTTTTGTTTTCTAAGCTATTTGTTAGATATTCCAAATGCAGTATGTCATTTATGATATTTTTAAATAATTCAAATGTTGGAGGGAGTTCCTGTTTCCAGTTTAACAAAATACATTTCCTAGATACAAAGGAAATTAGACCTAATTCAATTCAATTCAATTCACCTTTATTTGTATAGCTTATACAATGTAGATTGTGTCAAAGCAGCTTCACATGAAGGGTCATAGTAAATAGGAACAGTGTAGTTGAGTTTGTAGTGTTTAAGTTCAGTTCAGTTTAGGTCAGTTCAGTGTGGTTTAATAATCAATAACCTATCCTTTTGGTAAAAAAAGGGTCTAATACATCATTCAAGTCCACTCCAAAAAGATATATTAGAGGAGTCTTGTGATATTTCCCTCCCAGGACCATCACAGAGAACTCATGTACAGAATCCCAAAACTCATGCATATGCATAATGGTGCCCTTATGTTTCTTACATCGGTTACATAAAGGCAATGCACCGGGATATATCCTACTAAGGTGAGCTGGGGTCAAATATATTCTTTGTATAAATTTATAATTTTCTTCAATTATTTTTTTTAATGAAAAGGATATACATTTGTATACAACATCCCACTGATCATCATCAAAATTAAAGCTACCAGCATTCTTCAAAATATCTTCTTTTAAGTTTGAACAGAAGTAACCCAAATAGGTTTTGAACAAGTGAAAGATTAAGTTAAAGGTTAAGCGTTAGGAAATCTTAATATAACGACCTGTGAATGATATCCAAGTTAACCAACCAACAGAAAACAATAAAAGTCAAACCGTTCAACAAAAATATTTATCACAGAAAAGAAAAACACACAATGAGCATAAGACCTAAAAACTTTCTGGTCTGGACTTGTGCCTATGAAATCAATAGTAAAGAATACATGTTGTGCGAGCGAGTGTTTGAGGTGTTCGGACTGGCACAAACCCGTCAAACCACCCACTTTGAAAAGACAAGCAATGAAGTGGAGAAACACCAGCAACTATTTAAACCCAGCACACACACACACACACACACACAAACTCAGAGCCAAACGTGTAACATGAGAGATCGACTGGATTAAGAGACAGCAAAACTAATAGAAAGAGAGAGTGAAAGAATGAGGGGAATAGAGAGCAGGAGGGGAGGGTTCATCGAGCGAGGCATAATTTTTGGCAAATGATTGAGTGTTTATGCAGCAGTATATGTGTTAAGATGTTTGTGTGAGTGTTTCTGAGGTCTTTCAGTGGAGACCTCTTTTGTTCCGCAGGGAGAGACTCCAGAAAAGCGAGTGATTCGCTACTGAGGGAGGGAGAGAGGGAGTCCGGCCTCCTAGGAAATTTAACCCCTAAAGTTGGACTTGATCCAGCGCTCTGAGCTATAACATTTTTTTTAAACAGACATATGCGTTAAAGCTTTTCTCCAGATAGGAAAGAAACAGAGAGAGGGAGAGAGAGAAATGGGGTGAAACTCAAAGCCAACTGCGCTCAGAAGTGCATCTCAAGGCTGGCTTGAATTATAGGAAATGCAGCTGAAATACTGAAGCGATATTAAAACATGGCATCGGGACCGGGGGCTAAACTGAAGCTGCCGCCCAGCTCATGAATACAGGGTTCATCCTGACGCCCCCATCACCCGCCTGCAGTCCTGCCAGCCTCTGCAACACACACACACACTAACGCTTGACACATCTCACACTTCTGAGGAAAACATTATGCTGAACTGAGCAGGGGAGCCCAAAAACAATGGCGTGTCATCTGATATTACAGTCAGAATCAAAATATGGAGTTTCTAGGTTAGTT
Organism: Danio aesculapii; assembly: GCF_903798145.1. NCBI lineage: Eukaryota > Metazoa > Chordata > Actinopteri > Cypriniformes > Danionidae > Danio > Danio aesculapii. Next base: position 19,162,101 of record NC_079441.1, on the reverse strand, counting down.
ACTGCTGTAATACTTTAACTAACGGAACCAGCTAATGTGGTGTTATCAATATATCCAATATCAACCCATATCAGTACTGTCATAACCAATATGGAAGCCATAATAATTTCTCAAAGAGTTTTCAATCAATCTATTGGTTTGCTTGTGTAAATGTACAGTTAAAGTCAAAATTATTAGCCCTACGGAATTATTAGCCCCCCTGTATACCCCCCCCCCCTAATTTCTGTTTAATGGAATGACGTTTTTTCAACACATTTCTAGACATAATAGTTTGAATAACTCATGATTTATTTGACCTTTGCTGTAATGACAGTACATCATATTTTACTGGATATTGCACTGGTATTTAGCTAAAGGGACATTTAAAGGCTTAACTAGGTTAAATAGGCAAGTTAGTGTAATTAGGCAAGTCACCGTATAATGATGGTTAGTTCTGTTGTGGGAAAACGGAATTTATTTTTAATACTTTTGTGTCTTTTTTTTTTAGAAAAATGTTTAGACTAACAACAGATTAATCAATCTTTTTCTTTTGTATAATACCATATATTGACCAGACATACTTCTTTTTTACTGTGCTGCATACTTTTAGAAGGAATTCCTGATAAGAGGGAAATAGCCGAATAAGAATTAATATAGTGCGAGGGCTCTTGTTCCAGACTGCTGTTTAATACAAAGTCTAAACATGTCACAGGGACCATGATGCTTGTAGAAGTTGTGAAATATATTAAAGATGCATGTAATTGTTCAGTTCTGGTATGCAGAGAAGGGTTGCAGAAAGAGGAAGTATGACTGGGGTACAAGAGCCAAAGGACTGCAGAATGACTGATAAGTGATGTCACACCAAACTCCGCCTGTTAATGTCAGTTGTGTGTATATATGCTGGAGTCAGGAAATGTATGTTAGTTGCGAACCTCTTGAATGTAAATCTTGTATTGCATTGGGGTAATGTAACCCAGAGCTCTGTCATCGAATTGTTCATTTGTATCTCATAAATTACTAATATTTTTGGCATTGAAGAAAACCCTCTCCAGACCTTTTCTTATTGAACACGCATGGAATTGGCTAGATATTCCAACACCGTAGACAATCGAAAAACAAATATTGCTTAAGAGGTCGATCACACTGTGAGGTGCATCACACTGCCTTTTTGTTTACAAGAAAAAAGAAGTGCTGCGCGAAGTATTGTGCGAGAGTGTTGCTATTGATATCGTTTTAAGTGTAATATTTAATAATATTGTGATGTTCAAGATTTGTAAAGTCATACAGCTCTGGATAACTTGAAACAATGACCACTAGTCTCCCTTCCCTCTTCAAAAGTCTCTGTAGTCATCTTGACAACACATACACTGCACCACTTGCACAAAAAGAGCAAACACTGATTGGAGAATGAAAAAGACGTGACTGACTTAATGCGCTTTTTCTTCTCAGAGTTGACTTTTACTTAACTGCGAGTGCAGTGCGCAATGGCAGGTGGTTAAAACATAAGGCGTGCAGGCCGCATAAGCAGCACGCAAAACACTCACGGTCGTTAGTAAAGCCTCTACCAATGCAAAAAATTAGTTCTGTGTGATCGGCACCTAAGAGGGCTAATTATTTTGACTTTGACCTTGAAAAACATAGCTTTTATTCTAGTTGAAATAAAACAAATAAGACTTTCTCCAGAAGAAAAAATATTATAAGGAAATGCTTTGAGAAATTCCTTGCTCTGTTAAACATCATTTGAAAAATATTTGAAAAAGAAACAAAAATTTCACAGGAGGGCGAATAATTTTGACTTCAACTGTGTATTAATTCAGGTTTTATATTCGTTTGATGAATATTATTGAATAAATGCTGATGTTTATATACGATTTTTGTACAATACAGTTCATATTTTTTAGTAGATATATATTATAACTCTCGCCACTCCCACCACCAATCTTCATTCTGCATCTGGACTTACCCTGTATCAGCCACGCTGTAAACTCAAGACCATGGGTGGTAGAACTTCGTTTCAGGAATGCCGCATCTCTGGACTGTTTTAAGAAACTTCTCAAGATTCACCTTTTTACCGTTGCTTTTATTTTATTTTTATTTTATTTTATTTTTAATTTAATAATTCCATTTTATTGTTTATATTTTATTGTGGTGTTTTTACTGTTTTTTGTTGTTGTTCTGCTTTGTTACTGCTTGCCTTGTAATGCTTTGGGTCTGAGAAAGGTGCATCTATAAATACAATTTTTAATTATTATTATTATTATTATTATTATTATTATTATTATTATTATTATTATATGAGAGACTCACTTTGTTAACCAAACAAGTGGATCTAATTGGATTTCCATTGTAAGCCTTAAACAAAAGTGTAAAAGTTATATTTTTTATTTCATTTTTAAGCTACTTTACTTTAAAAAACATTACACAAAAAATCTGTAACACTTTATTTTGATGGTCCATTTGAGTATTAGTAGACTGTCTGCTTAATATCTGTTGATACTGCTACTTCAACAGACATTTAACTGACTATAAGAAACTTTGCAAGTACATGTCAACTTACACTAACTCTAACCCCAACCCTAATGGTCTACATATAATCTAATGAGAATTAGTTGGCATGTAGATGCAATGTGACTTAAATTCAACAAATGGACCATCAAAATAAGTGTGACCAAAAACCCTGTGAAGAAATAGCAAAAAAATGTCTGGCCCTGTCTGGCCCTGCCAATGTGGTATATATTACGAGCATTGTGCATTCCCAATAGTCTGTATCCAGTTTAGTTTTTCCTTGAAGAGCATAAGAGAAATGGCTTTTAAACGGCACGATGGTGAGTAATTGATGACAGAACGTTGATTTTTGGATGAACAACTCCTTTAAGGGAACTGATTCAGCACTGATTACGACTGTTGACGGTAGTAATTACAGTCTCCATCATTTGTTGTCCATGTAAAAAAAGCAATCAGTGACAATGGCAGGAAGCGGCGCTGCTGGTGGGACTGGTTTGTGTTTCCTAACATGATGGATTCTTCCAGCTGAAGTGTGCAGAGGAGTCGTGGGAGGCCGCAAGCACTCGTTAGGCTGGATCACGGCCCTAGTGCTGTCACCAACTGTGAGCACTGCGTTCTGCTTTCTATAAGGGAACACAGCATGTATGTGTGTGTGTGAGAGAGAGAGAGACAGAGAGAGAGAGAGAGAGGGGCAGGAAGCCTTCAGGGTCGTGATCCATTGACCATCTCTCACACTCTGTAAGTAGGTCACGTCAAACCCCAGGCCCCCTAACTGACAATTACAAACTGTCACACATACACACAGGCTAGGGCATTCTGGTCATTTTGTCTACTCAAGCACTAACCAGATAAATCAACTGATTACTCCAGAGGGGTGTGCTGGAGGTTCACTTCTGCGCTATTTTTGTAAATGTTGCAGTTGATCAATTAAGAAATGTAAAACTGTATTTTTTGTTTCTCCTTCTCAAGTTTGAGGTCAGAAAGATTTTTTTTTTAACATTTTTAAAAATTAATCTCCCATTGCTTATCAACATTCATTCATTTTCCTTCAGCTTAGTCCCTTATTTATCAGGGGTTGCCACAGCAGAATAAACCACCAACTAATTCCAGCATATGTTTTACGCAGCGGGGGCCCTTTCAGCCGCAACCCAGTACTGGGAAACACCCATACACTTTCACATACACTATGGCCAATTTAGTTTATCCAATTCACTTCTAATGCATGTCTTTGGACTGTGGGGGAAACTCCACACAGAAATGCCAACTGGCCCAGCCGGGACTCGAACCAGCGACATTCTTGCTGTGCGGCGACAGTAAGGTTGGGCCGATAAATTATATTATATTGAATTGAAATAATATTTATGTCAATAACAATGATAAGCTCTGTACTCTTTTACTCTATATTGATCTAAGAGGCAATCACACAGCAGAAATGGGCGATGGGACTCTATAATTGTGTTGACATTAGAGATGTACTGAATTTTCAGCCACCAAAAACTTATCGGATGAAAATGTTATGCCATTTAATGGACCCTCTCATTTTTGTGGCTTCAGTAATTGTTGGGGATTTTAGATTACTCTTTTAAATCTGGAAGCATTAACAACTTATATTGAAATATAGATTGTTATCGTTCAATATGGAAAATAATTATAGAGATTGCATTTTTGCCATATCGCCCACCCCAAGGTGACAGTGCTAACCACTGAACCACTGTGCCGCTCTGCTTATCACCAATGTAGGCATATTATAGTTTATTTTTATTAAGCAGATACTTGAATAACAGTAAGTACATGACATGTAAAAAATATTATAATCTGCTGGTTTCAAACATACAGAATAATAATGAAAGTTTTACAGTTATGTAATCAAACATTAACATTACCCTTATCCCAACCCACATCGACCGCACAAAAACGAGAAAAAATAAGAAAGAATCATGTTAGTTAACGAAAGAATAAGAAAATCATATTATAGTTATCTAAAGCTATAATAATAACCCTATTTTTTGATTAATAAAAAAATGTAAGCCAAACTAAAATATAACATGTGAAGGCTTATTTTATTTTAGCTATGTAATGTTTCACCTTCATTTAACTTGATTAATAAATCACAGAACTACATTGTAAATGGAACATTAAAAATCAATAAACCTAAAGGTAACACATTATATTTTGAGGTCCATTTGAGTATTAGTAGACTGTCTGCTTAATATCTGTTTATACAGCTCCTTCAACAGACATTTAACTGACTATAAGAAACTTTGCAAGTACATGTCAACTTACACTAACTCTAACCCCAACCCTAATAGTCTACATATAATCTAATGAGAATTAGATGCAATGTAACTTATTACATTATTGTACAGACCATGAAAATAAATTTTGACCAAACTAAATTATCATTTAACAAACCAAATCTGCATATCAATTCAACTACAACAGTATATCAGTGATACTAAAATGCTACAATATGCTAACTGTAAAAATGCTAAATGCTAAAATGCTAATGCTAACTGTAATCCTACAGAAAAGATTTTAATCTATTTTAAATCACACATAATATTATTTAAGTTTCTTTCCTCCAATCTTTACGTCACATGATCCTTCACACTCTATTCAACTGTGCTGATTTGGGTGCTAAAAACATCATGTTTAAAACAGTTGTGCTACTTATTATTCATTTATATATTTAATAAATACTTTTCCACAGGATTCTTTGATGAACATTCAGCAGAACAGTATTATTTGAAAAAAGGTAAAAATTTCTAAAATTATAAACAAACATTTTCAACAATATATTTATGAATTTTTTAAATAAAAATGTTCTTCAAAATATAAATAATTTTGATCTCAAACCATAAAATTTATGAATATTATATAAATAATATACTATAATATATATATATATATATATATATATATATATATATATATATATATATATATATATATATATATATATATATAAATATATATATATATATATAAATATATATATATATATATATATATATATAAATATATATATATATATATATAATATATTATATATATATATATATATATATATATATATATATATATATATAAATATATATATATAATATATATATATATATATATATATATATATATATATATATATTCACAAACCTTTTACTGTAAAACCCAAAAAAGTTAAGGTAACTTAAACCATTTGAGGAAACCGACAAACCATTTAAGCTTAAAAACTAATCCTAATGAGTACTGTGAACTTAATCCATTTGAGTAAACGAAGCAATTGGAGTACTGTAAAACCCAATAAGTTAAGGCAACTCAAACTGTTTGAGGAAATCGATTACTACAACCCATTTGACTTTAAAAACTAATCTATATGAGTACTGTGAAATAACTCTATTTAAGTTGAAGTGATGCATTGTTTAATTAACTCATTACCTTCAACACTGAGTTCAAAACTCTTTTCAAATGAGTAGAATAACTTTCAGTAAATTTTGAGTTAACTACACTCCTTTCATTTGATAACGTTGACTGTTGGGATATACAATGTAGTTTTATCCTAACACACCAAAACCTCAAATACTTCAATTAGCTTAATCGGTCAGGAGGACTTGATTAAGATAAAAGCATTAGAAGTCCTAGCACTCGCATAGTATTTTTAGCACACAAATCATAGTGCCTCGGTCAAAATCAGGCAACACTTATCACTACTACAGCACAGTCGGATGCCACTGAAAGCAGGAAAGGTTTGCACATTGTGCACGCTTTGAATACAACTGCAGATGTCCTAGTTTCTGGTGATAACTGCTGTTCTCTCCTGTCTTCTGACTGTCTGTGTGTGTTTTAACTGGAGAGACAGAGATGCAAATGAAGTCTGGCTCCGTTTGTCTGTCTACTGCTCTCGTTTACAGCTCTGAGATCAGTTACCTTCGGCCCAGGCCACTGACACTGACCCCATTACAGACCCACTGCACAACAGACAGTCAGAGACATCACAAGATAAAATCGCCCATCTGTATCCTCTGATTACTATTGACCGGCTGTGATTTTGAACACTTCTAAAGGAAAAGCGTATAGATCTGGAATCAGCATGTAAAACCTAACTTTCTTTTGTTTTTCCATATCAGAGCTGATTTTAGATCACAAGGCAGACAGAGAGGCTGAGAATAAGCATGGGATAATCTATAGCAACACTGCGGTTTTCCTGAGGATAATTACGTTTAAGATACATCTAATCAACTCAAAGAAAAAGAGGAAACCAGAGGTGGACAACAAGACAAACTGATGATGATGATGATGGAAAGACATTGTTAATGGTTGCCAGAGTGTTGCTTAATGGGAGGGAAATGTCTGATCCCTACTCCAAATTAAATTCTGGTCACTAAATGTGACTTGTTTCATACACTACCATTGGGGTTGATAGTGTTTACTAACTCAAAAGTGTAGTAAAAACAGTAATGTTGTGAAATATTGGTACCATTCAAAATAAATTTCTATTTTAATATACTTAAAATGTTGTTTATTTGTGTAATTTTTAGCAGATTTTGCAGTGTTTAATCACATGATCCTTCAGAAATCATTCTAATATGTTTATCTGAGGCCTCAAATCACATAGATTATTATAATCATTGGTTAAAACTGCTGTGCTGCCTAGGACTGTGGAGGAAATGGGGAATATAAATGTTTTGAAATGTTATAAATGTCTTTAATCTCTTTTTTAATCATTTGAATGGATTCTTTGATGAATAAATCATGAATTTCTTAGCTAAAAGCTCATTACTGACCCCAAACTTTTTGACAGAAAGTAAAAGCAACAGTAAAGCTTTTAAAGAAAGAAAAGAAAGAGAAAGAAATTACATGAAAACTAAGAATGAAAAAAGAAAATAAAAAATTAACATTTCAAGATAGAAAAACAGAAAGAAAAAAGTACATTTCAAGACAAAAGAAAGAAATAAAGTAGATTTGAAGAAAATGTAACTTTCAAAAAAGAATGAACGAAATTACAACTATAAAGAAAAACAGAAAGAAAAAAGTACATTTCAAGAAAAAAAGAAAGAAAAAAGTTAATTTCTAGAAAGAAAGAAAGAAAGAATGAAAAGAAGAAATGACATCAAAACTAAGAAAAAAGAAAATAATGTACATTTAAGGAAAAAAACAGAAAGAAAAAAAACATTTCAAGAAAAAAGAATGAAAGAAAACCTTCAAGAAAGAGAAAGAAAGAAAGAAAGAAGTAAAGAAAGAAAGAAATTACATCAAAACTAAGAAAAAATAAAGAAAAATGAACATTTCTAGAAAAAAAGAATGAAAGAAAACCTTCAAGAAAGAGAAAGAAAGAAAGACAGAAAGAAAGAAAAGAAAGAAATTACATCAAAACTAAGAAAAAATAAAGAAAAAGGTACATTTCAAGAAAGAAAGAAGGAAGGAAGGAAGGAAGGAAGGAAGGAAGAAAACTTTCGAGAAAGAAAGAAAGAAAGAAAGAAAGAAAGAAAGAAAGAAAGAAAGAAAGAACGGACATCAAAACTAAGAAAAAATAAAGGAAAAAAGAACACTTCAAGAAAAAAAGAATGAAAGAAAACCTTCAAGAAAGAGAAAGAAAGAAAGAAAGAAAGAAAGAAAGAAAGAAAGAAAGAAAGAAAGAAAGAAAGAAAGAAAGAAAGAAAGAAAGAAAGAAAGAAAGAAAGAAAGAAAGAAAGAAAGAAAGAAAGAAAGAAAGAAATTACATCCAAACTAAGAAAAAATAAAGAAAAAGGTACATTTCAAGAAAGAAAGAAAGAAGGAAGGAAGGAAGGAAGAAAGAAAGAAAACTTTCGAGAAAGAAAGAAAGAAAGAAAGAAAGAAAGAAAGAAAGAAAGGACATCAAAACTAAGAAAAAATGAAAATAAAAAAGTATGTTAAGAAGGAAAAACAGAAAAGCAGAAAAGAAAAGAAAAAGTAGTAAATTAAATCAAAACTTCAAAAAGCTGTAAAATAGACCAAAACTAATGTTGTGTGTGTTTGACCTCAGCTGGATCTTGTGGAAACAGGAGAGGATGATCCTGATTAGTAAAGGCGGCCTCTGTAAGAACTAACCAAATCACTCACACACACACACACACACACACACACACACACACACACACACACATACACATACACGCACACGCACACACGCACACACGCACACACGCGCACACGCGCACACACGCACACACACACACACACACGCTCAAATACAGTCAGAAAGCCTCTGGTCAGCGCTCATGTGACCCCTGAAACCTGTGAATGGAATTAGCCAAGAAAGAAAGAAAGAAAGAAAGAAAGACCAAGAGCAGAAGTGAAGGTTTAACATCTGCAGCAGCAGGTGGGCACAGACCCCGATCAGCTTTATTACTCTTCTTAATAGTAAAAAACACAAAGACGCCTGATTCTCTGCTTCAAATGCAGTGTGTGTTCCGAATATTATGGCTTAAGTGTGGAGGCCCAGTTTTCCAAGCACTGTCATCACTAACCTGCGCACACAAATACACAGATTCAGACAAACACAAAGTGATGAGAGATGTTCAGACTGAGACCACACACACACGCAGACAACTCGCTGCAGGGGTTTTGGAGGCCCAGCCCCCGGGGGCCCGCTCTCAGAAACACACCGTTCCCCACACACACACACGTCAGCATGAGTTTAACAATCAAACCGTGTGTGTGAGGATCTCCGTCCTTTCAATTATTCCTAAATAGCATAAATTAACAGCCCACAAACGTCTGGATGTGTTTCAGCACACAGAAGTGTGTTTGTGTAAACATGTGTTCCTTATATTTGCATCACACAGGCCCTGAACACACTTCTGACTGGCTCTGCAGGGAAGGCGCCTTTGTTTCCCCATTATATTGCCTTCTGTGTGTGTGTCTGGTCTGCAGGCTGCAGTTATTCTGCCACATCAGCTGAGAGCCATTTTCACAGCTCCTGTTGCTGAGAGCTCGTAAAGCCTCCAGCAGACCCAGCAACACACACACAGATGCTCAATATCTTGCCTATTCCTCACTCCAGGGCACCAAGATGATGCCAGGTAAGACTTTTAATGGTATTTCGCACATAATCATTCTATATGCGCATATCATCTATCGGGAGGAGATAAATATTTTATATAAAGTTACTTATGATAATTACTAAACTGACTAATCAAAACTCAAACCCTAAACCTACTCCACTAGAAAACTTCAACAAAAAACTATGGTGAATCACTTTAAAAATGTAATTAATTTCAATTCAATTCACTCATTCATTTACTTTTTGGCTTAGTCCCTTTATTAATCTGGGGTCGCCACAGCGGAATGAACCACCAACTCATCAGAATATGTTTTACGCAGCGGATGCCCTTCCAGCTGCAACCCATCACTGGGAATCATCCACACTCATACACAACGGACAATTTAGCTTACTCAATTCACCTGTACCGCATGTCTTTGGACTTGTAGGGGAAACCGGTGCACCCGAAAGAAACCCACGCCAAAACAGAGAGAACATGCAAACTCCACACAGAAACGCCAACTGACCCAGCCGAGGCTCGAACCAGCGACCTTCTTGCTGTGAGGCGAACGTGCTACCCACTGCATTACTGTGCAGCCCTATAAATAATACTATTAATTAGTAAATTAACAAACAGTTCTGTTCAATGTCTGGGTCCATTTGTTTTTTTCTTTTTGAAGGAATGCATTGATATTAGCCCCTTTCACACATACAGACCTTTCCGGAAAATTACCAGCAAGAAGGAAGATTGCCGAAAAGAGCGCGTTCACATCTAGAAAGCGCTGACGTGAGATGTCTACTCCAGCCAATGAGAACATTCAGACGCATTCACGTCCGCGTGGTTTATGAAAATAAAAGCCTTTGAATATTTTTCCAGACACATTTAGCTGCTAGATGTTAGTCAGACATCGTTTCTATTAGGCTTGGGCGGTAATACGATAATTTGGTATACTGTGGGATCTAAAAATAGCAACGGTGCCAGCTTCAATACCGTTATACCGTCATAAAAAACAATGCACTTGTAGGAGACAAGTATTAAATATTATTTAAAAAATTTAAAAATATAATTTTTTATCCTCCATATGTTTTCATTGAAGTTGTTCACAATACTTATCCATCCACAGAGTTTGTAATGTAGTCAAATGTTTACAAATGGATGTGCAGCTGTTTATTTCTGGTTAATGATGTCAGAATTTACCGGTATTTGAATAGATGTGTGAATAGTCTCTTCCGGAAAAAAATCCGTAACGTCCTTGCCTGTGTGAACAGCGCTTTTTTGCATTTACCGGTAAACTTGTTCCAGATATTTACCGGTATCACTGTGTGAAAGGGGCTATTGATTAATTTCACACAAAAAAAAAAAACATTTATGATGTTACAATATGTATCTATGGTGTTCTTTCAAACTTTCAAACTTATCCATCCGGCAAAAGAAATCTATAAAATTTCAGCGGCTTAACTATTTTCAACATTGATAGTAGCAATAAGAAATGTTTCCCAACCAACCAAATGTGTATATTAGAATGATTTAAAAAGGATCATGTGACACTTAAGGAGGGAAAAGTTGCTGCACTTGTTGAAAACACAATAAACTGTCATTTTTACTTCATTTTTAACCAAATAAACGCAAAACCATAAGGGTGCTTTCACAACTGAAGATCTATTGTTTTGTTCGGAAACAGTAATTAAAATTATTACAGTTTATTTTTGTTCTTGGTGTTTATAAACGGACCAAAATAGTTCAAACAAGTCACGTGCGAGTAGGCATGGGAGGATAACCGTTTTCAAGGTATACTGCAGTTTGAATAAGTAAAGGTTGTAAAACCGCCAAAATTTTCTGTAATACTGTTCCTAAAGTATGTGTCAGATTTTTTATTTACTTTTTTTTGCTTAGTTTTTTAGGACAATAGCAACTCAGCAGAAAAAATCTAAACATGCTGTTTTAAATTGTACAGAAATCTTTGTTTTTGAAAGTAATGAAGCGAGCAGATGTCAATTAATCTTTAGAATTATTTAGCCTGACATGTTTACTGCTCCAAAATATTATAAATCTTTCAAAAAATAAAATATATTGTTTTCAAAGGGGAAAAAAAGTTTCAGTTTTTACCCAGAAATGTAAAAGAATATATTTTAGAGCAGTAATCACAATACAGTGATACCGTGAAGCTGTGATATTTTTATCCAAGGTTATCATACCGTCAGAATCTTTTACCGGCCCATGCCTACGCGCGAGTAAACTCTCCTCACATTGGTCAGTTTCAGGGTTTATTTTTTAGAGTCCTACTGATTCCACTTAGCTGTCAAATGTCGTCATTTTAGTTTATGATGATAAGCAACAAGATATTATAAGCAAAATTACATACTTTAATTTTGACTCCCACAGACATCGTCACCAAATATAAATCAGAAACTTTTTCGTATTCGACATAAAACACTTTTACCAGTAGGAATGACATCCCGCCCTACTCATGATTCTCATAACTCATAATATATAAACATAACACACTATGATATAGCCTGGTTCGTTGGATCGTTTTGCTTTCTCACTACAATTGATCTGCTCCAAAGTTTGTTTCAATTGAGCTGAGATCACCTCATTCAGGCCAGGCGATCTCGGACTGACTGGTTTGGCGCGGATCCGAGAACGACTGCAGGTTTCACATAGGCCATGAACTACGCTAACTAGGCAAACGAGACAGGTTACGAAACAAACGTCTAGGTGTGAAAGCTTTTTTAGTGTGTGTGTGTTTGTGTATAAATATGTCAGTGTGTCAATACACAATCTAATATTGTGTTCAAAACATAAATAAACCCATACACCGACACAAGCACATATACACTACACTATACACTACAGTAACCTTTAGCAGCTTATACATTCACTCAAAACACACACACTCTCCTACTACATACTTTTAATCCACACACTGATGTTGCACACACACTTGAGTAATTAGGTCAACTCCCACTATAAAACCAAATGTCCTTTGACCAAAAGAAGTTAAGCTTAAATGGATCAACTGAGTTTAGCAAATTAACCCGGAAGCAAACCTCAGATCCATTAGCAAGAATCTCAAAAAAAGTTTACGTTTGTGCTTTATTCGTTTATTTAACAGACGTTCATTCAAAGCAACCTACAAACTAGGACTTTGTGAACACACACTCATGTATGCCAGTGACCTATTGAGATCATCTCTATTCTAATCCCCTCATAGAACGACCTCCCTCCCAAATTTCCCTCGTCTTAAGCCTAACCATCGCTTTTTATCCAAGTCCAATTAGCCTGCGATAAATTAATTATTAAAAATCCAGTGGGGGTCGCATTTTCTTTGAGAGCAAGCGCTGATACAAAAGGCGCATCACACGTGCACACACAGACCCTGTGACATTTATGATAACACACAAATCCTTACAGTTACCCACAATCGCTCGCCCTGAATTCATTATCAGGAAAACCCCCACAGGTTTGAGCTGGATGGGAATCTCTGAAATGCAATTACCAAAATGCACAGTGATTTAGACAGAAGAACACGGAAACCTTCTGAACTGCTCATAACCATTTGGGATAAGGCTTCACGATATTGGAAAAATCTGATGTTATAATATTTTGTTTTTCTGCGATATATATATATATATATGTATATATTTGAACAAATTACAATTACGAACAGATATAATTAACAGAGCAAAGACAAAAGTTGGTTTATTTTTTTCTGGGGAGTCTTCGTTAAATAAATATTCATTAAAATTATTCTTTATTAAAGTTATTAACAAATGGTGGAACAACTTGTGCCTGAATTCTTTAAACTCTCTTGAAATACTCGCACAGGCCTTAAAAACAACCAAATGATAAACATTCACTCTATTGCTCTACTATGGTAAAACTCTGCAGTGACTCCTCAGATCTCATGTGTTCTGAACTACTGTACTTATAGAGCCAGTCTCAAAAATAATACATTTACAAAACAATATTCATACGTGCACAGCCCAATTCACATTTACAAAATTCAATTTGTAAATTCCAAACACAATTCATAAATACAACACACAATTTGTGACTTCACAAGTAAAAATCATAAATATTTTCATCAAATGAATTGATTTTGTGTATTTTTTAATCGTGCTTTAAACTTACGAAGTGGATTTATGTATTTTTGAATCGTGTTTTGAATTAATGAATTGGATTTGTGTATTTTTTAATTGTGTTTTGAACTTACGAATTGGTTTTGTGTGTTTTTGAATCATGTTTTAAACTTACGAATTGGATTTGTTTATTTTTGGATCGTGTTTTGAACTTACAAATTGGATTTGTTTATTTTTGGATCGTGTTTTGAACTTACGAATTGGATTTGTTTATTTTTGAATCGTGTTTAAAACTTACGAATTGGATTTGTATACTTTTGAATCATGTTTTAAACTTACGAATTGGATTTGTTTATTTTTGGATCGTGTTTTGCACTTACGAATTGGATTTGTGTATTTTTGAATCATACTTTGAACTTGTGATTAGATTTGTGTATTTTTAATCGTGTTTTGAACTTATAAATTGAATTTGTTTATTTTTGAATCGTGTTTTAAACTTACGAATTGGATTTGTGTATTTTTGAATCATACTTTGAACTTATGATTGGATTTGTGTATTTTTAATCGTGTTTTGAACTTATGAATTGAATTTGTGTATTTTTGAATCATGTTTTAAACTCACAGAATAGATTTGTGTAGTTTTGAATCGTGTTTTAAACTTACGAATTGGATTTGTGCAGTTTTGAATCGTGTTTTGAACTTACTAATTGGATTTGTGTATTTTTTAATAAATTTTGAACTTACGAATTGGATTTGTGTATTTTTGAATCATGTTTTGAAATTACAAATTGTATTTGTGAATTTTTTAAGCGTGTTTTGAACTTACGAATTGGATTTGTGTATGTATGAATTTCTGTATTTTTTTATCGTGTTTTGAATTTACGAATTGCGTTTTAAACTTACGAATTGGATTTTGTAAATGTGACTTGTGTTGTGGATGTATGAATACTATATTGAAAATGTATTATTTTTGAGACTAGGCTCTATGTGTACCTGCTCAACTATATTTCTCAATATTGGAGATCTTGCAACGTGACTATTGCGGACGCCCTAGGTTGGTATCAAATTACCCAACCAAAATCTTACCACAGTCAATTGTAAGAATGACACGGTCCTAGCTGACCCCACAGCACATCAGTCATCATGTGTTTGCTCATTCAGAAAGAACTGGGTACCAAGGACACACAAGCACACTTTGTCGTTACTGTGTGTAAACAATGTATCAGGGGTGTGAATGTCAGATGGTGAAGGACGCTTCCTAGACAAACTGGATGACTTTGAAACTCCATTACTGTTTACCAAAATACCTAAACTTTATAGCTTTTTCACTGTTTCCACGCCCACATCATTACTTTCCGGAATTACATTAAACACCAGCATCCATGTATGAATACAATTTTGCCTTATAGATTTTTTACCTCCAAGCAAACAATTTCAAGGTGATCTTTGTGCTGGGCTTGCATTTTCTTAAGCCTAACTCAAACTGACATTCATGGCTTAGAAGATATTGATTTCTGTACATTTAAGGATGCGCCCCGCTGTTCCTCCCTCTTCCCTCGATCCCTCTTTCCTCCCATCACTTCTTGACTCTTTCTCCCTTGCTCTGAAGGCTACACGTGTTTCTAATTTCGCACTGGGAGGAGAGTGGCAGCGCCATCGTGAGAGGGTGAGATGGAGTAGTAGTAGAGTGATGGGATATAGATGGCTGAATAAAACATTCTACAGGTGCAGGCCCTCATCTTCAAAGCAATGAGCAGCAGAGGTTCACTGATCCCTATTAAATATACAGCGCTGCCAACAATGTAACCTTCGTACAGCTACTTCTAGTGCGAACAGTGCAGACTCCTGTAGCCTGGAGCAAAAACACACGGTGCAGATGTCTTGTAAGAGTGTGTGCGCCTGCCTGAGAAGCCAACTTTACACTGACTGCACAGCGCATTTTCAAATCACATTCAAATATGTGTGGTGTGAGTAAGGCCACACTTTACATTCTAGTGTCTGTGCTATACTGTGCTACACAATAAGTAAGAACGTGCATAAACAAGATACATTTATAATGCTTGATATGCAAGGCAGATTATCCAGGGAGATTAAACTGCCAATGTTTAGCCATTATGAAATTAAAAACATAATCTGCTAACCATGTTTGCTTAGTTCGGCAATTTAATGAATTGTCAGTAAAAAAGACATTTATGTTTTCATTAGAGAGAGCAATTTAGTCAATAAACTGAGTATTTGTAACACATAAGCAATTTCATGTACATTAGCCAGCACTTGGTTTTACAAAAGCCACATGACAGAAATCAGCATTATAGCGGTCATGCACAATAGACTATGGGCCTGAAAGACTCTTTCCATCTACCAGTAATTGCTACATGCTGTACACATACTTACATCCAAATGTGTAAAACAAAACTAATGCTTTAGCTGAAAGCCTTTTTCTCATAACAAGTTGCTGTTAATAGGATAGTTCACCCAAAATGAGGATTCTGTCATTATTTACCCACCCATCACTTGTTTAAAACCTGTTTTAGATGCTTTCTTCTGTTTAACACAAAAGAAAAGCAAACTAGTAGTAGGAACCTATTGCCTTTACATCTTTTTGGATTTGTGTATTTTTGAATTGTGTTTTGAATTTACGAACTGGATGTGTATTTATGAATCATGTTTGAACTTACGAATTTGATTTGTGTATTTTTGAATCGTGTTTGAATTTACGAATTGGTTTTGTGTATTTTTTCAATTGTGTTTTGAACATACGAATTGGATTTGTGTATTTTCGAATCATGTTTTGAACTTACGAATTGGATTTGTGTATTTTTAAACCATGTTTGAATTTACGAATTGGATTTGTGTATTTTTGAATCATGTTTGAATTTATGAATTGGATTTGTGTATTTTTGAATCGTGTTTTGAACTTACGAATTGGATTTGTGTATTTTTGAATAGTGTTTTGAATTTACGAACTGGATTTGTGTATTTTTTAATCATGTTTGAATTTACGAACTGCATTTGTGTATTTTTGAATCATGTTTTGAACTTACGAATTGGATTTGTGTATTTTTGAATCGTGTTTTGAACTTACGAACTGGATTTGTGTATTTTTAAATCATGTTTGAATTTACGAACTGGATTTGTGTATTTTTGAATAATGTTTTGAACTTACGAACTGGATTTGTGTATTTTTGAATCGTGTTTTGAACTTACGAACTGGATTTGTGTATTTTTGAATCATGTTTGAATTTACGAACTGGATTTGTGTATTTTTGTATCGTGTTTTGAATTTACTAATTGAATTTGTATATTTTTTAATCATGTTTTGAACTTACGAATTGGATTTGTGTATTAATGAATCGTGTTTTGAACTTACGAACTAGATTTGTATTTTTGAATACACAAATTCATATACTTTGGAAAGCAATGGGTATCAGCAAGCAACATTCTTCACAATGTCCTGTTTTGTGTTCAACAGAGAAAGAAACTTATAAAGGTTTACAACCACATGAGGGAAAATATGTTAGGTAATTTTCATTTTTGGTACTCAATCTTGTGTTATCCAAGATGTTTTTCTTCAGCCGGCCTATAACATGAACAAGACTTGTATCCCAAACTGACAGAAATGTTATGCGACACAAAATTTGCACTGCAGACTGTTTAGAAAACGTTCATGACCATATGCTGAGGCTGTGGATAACGTTAATGTCCAACTTACTGCACAAAAAGATCATTTTGCTTTTTAAGACACCAATCTTACAGTCAGCAGACTCTGGAAATAATTTTGTTTAGCCTATATGTGTTTTTTTGACTCTCAACATGCTAGTAACTGCAGACTTGCATATTGTGAATGAAAGATCATTGATTTCAGCTAAAATCCTTTGTGTTCGATTGAACAAAACATATTGGGAGGGTGAGGAAATGTTACATATTTTATATATAAATATTTGGCCAAGTTATCCTTTTAATTGTCAATTTCCACAGTGAAATGAAGCCCAGTCGGATCATTTGAAGTGAGAAAAACCCGTGTGAAAACCAGCGCCCACTGCTGATCGCTTTAAATCGACTTACATCGATTACAAGTGATTGAATCATTCAGAGACGCCTGTCAGCGGGCGGCGCTGCTTTTCTCATTCCCAGGTAAAGGTCAAGCAGAAAACGCGCGGTCACGGTCAAGCCCCCCAACCGCGCGCGCGCTCCCGCTCCAAATTAGGTCCACACAAACCCCTGCTAGATTAACACAAGCAACGCCGACAAGAACCCTCATTAAGAGCGTCTGCCAGCGGCCACTGGGACAGAATAAACCCCCTCCATCCCCCCAGCAGCATCTGTTGAAGCGCAGAGCCCGGTATATGCGCCACATGGACACATTAAAAACCTATTCGTCTTTCAAGAGCTCGTGGCACCACTAATAGCCCCTCATAACCCACATACCGATTTAGACCGGGCACACAAGTGCTCCCACGACGCCGGGTGTCCATTTAAACAAGCCCAGTAATGACAGAAGGGCGAAAGAAAGAAAGAGGTCTGCTCGGCCATAAATCGTCGTTTATGTGCCGGACACGCCGTTTGCATGGGTTTCTTTGGCTCCCCACTAAATGAATTCACAGTTGCTGGGTTGCAGAAACCTCCCCCTTATTTACAGATATATACTACGAGAATTCTAGCCGTAAATTACTCGCTATTCCTTCCTGCGGCAGGGAAGATCGTGTCACCTCCGTGACCGGAGTAATAAATTTTGCAGTGTGAAATGGGAAGGACTGACCATCCAAAGTTAACACCATGGTGTAAAACTTTTCGCTTCAGGTGTTTCCACGTTAACTAGCACAGTAGAAGGTGTCGACCGAGAGTGAAAGTTTACACCTCTCTTTTGTTTTAACTGTCAGAGAAGTAGCTAATAATAATAATAATCCTAAATAACAAGTGCAGTGCTCGCTCCTCTGCGCGCTTCAGCCAGATTCATTCATTTTCCTTCTGCTTAATCCCTTTATTCATCAGGGGAATCTACAGTGGAATGAACCGCCAACTTATCCAGCCTATGTTTCACACAGGGTATGCCCTTCCAGCTGCAACCTAGTCTTGGGAAACACCCACTCACACATATACACGTCGGCCAGTTTAGTTTATTCAATTCAGCGAATGTCTTTGGACTGTGAAGGAAACCCACATGAACACTGGGAGAACATGCAAACTCCACACTGAAATGCCAGGACTCGAACCAGCGACCTTCTTGCTGTCTGCCAGATAACATTGTGTTAATTTGAGCTACAGAATTGTCATAAAACTTCAGACGGTCTTGGTTTACGCAAGCATTTTATATGGCTGGAGTAAATAGGTGTCGGCGAAGTGAAAGTTTACATCTTGGCAGAGCAGCTACTATTATCTTTTGTTTTTACTGCTGTCACCACAGAAGAGAAGTTGGTGACTGAAACAGTCGTTTACACGTTCTCACAAGTTCAGCGAGCACATTACACAAAGGTTACATTGTTTAGGCGGCATTAAGACGGAAAAACACTTGGTGTTGAGCAACTAAAATTCATGCCAATCTAACTGGAGCGTATCCGAAGGAGAGGCAGTGAAATAGCGCGGCGTCAATAAACAGCAGTAATGTGGCGGCTACTGTCGTTAAATTGCTCAACACACACCGTCAATGAAATGTGGCATTTATTAGTCTGGCGACATTGATGCTCGTAACTTCTGCAGACTCGTGATTATCCACTAAGGGGCTTGTCGGCGTAATAGCGCTTAGCAGCTTTCTCCCCCATGTGAGAGACATTTCAAAGCAGTCCTTCAACGATTTGAACACATGCGAGGCGTTTGACTATCTCCAACGCAGAGCTCCTCTTAAATAAACGGGAATAAACGCCGTGCCCAATGCCTTTAGTTGCGGCTCTTACCTTTTGTTCAAGGAATTCCAGTAGATGGGCTCCATGTTGGTCGCCGTGATCCCGAGTAAATCCACTAAGAATATCAGGAGAACTCCCAATCCATTTACACAGCCCCGACTCGCCATTTGAAATCCCGAATTCCGTCTATTTACTCCCATCAAAGCCGTGTGCGGGATACTCTCTCTCTCTTTCTCCCAGAGGCTGGAGATCTCTGGACTCGGAACAAAGCGTGTGCGCTTCAGGTGAATCCGTCAGTGTGATCAGGAACAACGTGTTTTGGGAGCCTGCATGGATATCTACTAAAACACACAGCGGTGGACAGATTAAACAAAGGTGCAGTCAGTGGATTTAACAGCAGAATTCCAGGTCTTTAGGGTAATGCAGCTCGTGGACAAAACTCCGCAGCAAAAGCAATTCCCACAGCCGTTTTGTTGCGGTTGAGTTTACTTTTCCAAATAAACAGTTTTTTTCCTCCACGTTTTTTTTTAGGATGGACCTATGTTTTCCATTCCCTTTTCACTCCTACTTCATTCCCGACTAATTAGGACGGGAATGTGATGGCAGATGGATGATGGTTTGGAAAGATCTCTTCAGAAGAACATGTTGATGCTGGGTCTTTCGTTCTCCTGCTGGATGTTCCTGCTTGCTCCCAAGATAAATCCGCATACACCAATGAATCGTTACAATCCAGATTACACACTTAAAAAATGTAAATGAAAAGGAATCAATGCAAATTAATTAAAAGCAAGCTTAACTTAAATTTACACCACTGACAAAAATGATTGCCAGATTTTCCAGGGTGTAAAAATGTATATATTGCAATCCTTATTCATGGGTTTCGCTTGCAGGGCATTTGAGAATGTGCTCGGATGTGGCAAGTCATTAGATAGTTCATTTCTCGTCTGTCCTGCTTGGATTCTCTCGATGTGTCTCTCTCACTGGCTCCAAATCCGACTAGTGAGACTTGTTCCTAACGCTCAGCGCACACTGACAGACCGAGTTGTTTGAGAGAGAGCGAGAGAGAAAGGGGGGGAGGGGGGGAAAGGGGAGGTGTGCGCGCTCGAATAAGAAAAATCCCATCTTCCGGCTGGAGTGCGCACTAACGGAGCGGATTTTTCTTTGGGGGATTTGTTTTTTTCCGCATGTCGAGGTGCTACTAAATCACGTCAGTCACCAACACATCCATACACCATTGCAAACATATTTCCCAGCGCTCAACTAAAAGGATTCGCCATATTCATGAATAAATCACAGTGCACTAAATTTGGTGACTGCTTCTTTTCCTGTTTGATGTGATGATGATGATGATCGCGATGCCTGCCCTGGCACCCGATCACACCGATCAGCGGCTGTGCGTTCAGAAGCGACGGCTTACGGAGCTGCAGCGCCCCCAGCGCATCCGCCGGTAACGGTGCATGTAATAACATTTCATGCTGCTGGTAACGACACTAATGACAGGCTTAGTGAGAGATGCGACCGATAAAGAGCGCGTTTAATAAATACCTCTTCCGTCCATTTGAAATCGGAATGATATTCGCCGTTCTGCGTATGCGAAGGATCGGTAATTAATTGTGTTTGTATGCCTGTCTATTACATATGAAAACTACAATTAAGAAGTGTATTATGGACTAAGCGCTGATGATGAGACTCGAGGCGCAAGGCGGAGGAGTAAAACCCTTGCCTGCACTGACATCCAGCGGTCAGGTCATGATACTGCAAGCCGTAATATCAGTAGTTTAATGTCATTCTAATACATGCCCATGGCCAGCCTGGTAAAGAGTGGTTCTTTTTTTTTCTCTACAAAGTGGACTTTTTTGCAATTATAGGCATCATTTTCTATTTAATTATGAGATTTATATACATTTTAAGCATTATTTTTAGCTAAATTAGCTTGTCGAATGGTCATCATAACCATACTTTTTTAATGTACCTAAAATATTTACAAAAGATTTAGGAATTTCAAGATATATGAACAAATACTTATTTTTAAAATACAAATTTAATAATATATATATTATTATCATTATTATTATTATTATTATTTTATATGAATCCATTTTAAATTAAAAACAAGCCTATTGTCATTTATTAGGCAAATTTTAAATAAACTGGCCAGCACATTCAACTTTCCTCAGTCAAAATCTGACCATTTACATAAAAAAATAAAAATAGTGTAGAGCTTTACAATTTTTTTAGCCTTTCTTGTAAAAAATTAGATTTGAAAATTCATGGATAACAATAATAGACATATTAGTATTCAAATTTATTTTAATATGGGCTGCTATTGGTTCAAACGTTTTTATTGCTCTTTTTTGTTTCAAGAATAAGGTCCAAGATTTAGAACTGTTAGAAACTGTTTTCTCTATTTAAAAACAATACAGTAGCAAAAGACAACTTTACTTATGTCAGATTGTTTTCTTTTCTGTGGGTTATTTTCACTTATTACGATGGCAGTCAAAACAGGACAAATGAGCTCATAATTGGGACAAATTCTGGACCTTTGTCAGTCAGGGGTGGGTGTTTCAATCAACCCGAACCACCACCCCTGGCTATAGGCCTGTAATAGAACAATTATAACCAATGAATCTATTTCACATTCATGTCCGATTTTATTACTGTAAAATTTACCTAAAGGCCAAAAAAATCAATGGCACTTAATGAGGTATTTAAAAATGTGTGTAGCAAATGTTGTTTCATTGTAATTTGTAGCTGTAGTATTTGTAATTGTAAAATATTGCAGTAGGGGGAAATGGTAACTACTGGCCTATTACCTGCCTTTTATTAAGATATCAACTGTTTATTAATACTTTTAAGTTATGATCTTATTCTACATCCCAACTACTATTTTCCTAACTATTATTAAAAGTGTAGTAGGTGATTGTTTTCAGAAACATTTTTTGTTGTGCTGGTTGAAAGTTTCTTCACAATCCAGTAGTAATGATTAAAGTAAATGATCTAAATGTGTTTATATGTATTTTTATATTCTGGGCATAAGATTAAAAAATGTTCATCCAATTAAATATTGTCGGGCTGACATCTCCCATAATTCCGATAAGTAGCCCAAACTGTCTGTCAACAAATGTAGATTTGGGCTTCTGCGCATCTGTTCACGCATATCCACTCTTAGCACGTCGCATGCATGCCGCACATTCACAAGCTGACGAGACAGTCCCAGTCTCGGTAAAATCAAATGCTGAATTGAAACTTTTTAAAATCCCGAATCAGTATTGGAGTTACTTTTGCACGCTGGAGGAAGGATGACACCATGGCTGAAGTATTTCTTTTAGACAGGTAATGTTCTGTTTTAAAACTATTTTAGTCCCTCAAAGCTGATGTAGATTGTGTTGTTATGAATGGGTTATATGCTCAGAAGTGTTGTTCAGCCACTGAAATCTTCCGGCGAAAGATTGATGTGGCTATTTTCAGTTTCATAAGGGAACTTTTACAGCATCGATAATGTAGATTTTTATTTAGTTTAACAACAAAACATCAGTAAACATTGCTATTCTGCCTAGCCTGCTTTATTGAGGTGAAGTTGCTTTTATATTCACATTGGTTCATTTTTGAACAATGACAGCCTCCCTATATTATTTACCATGCTACTCTCAATATTCGCTCTGAAATAGCATGTAAGTATGGCTTAGTAATAAGTGTAATTCCTGCACGCCGCCAGTCAACCACTAACTACATTTCTAACTGGCGAATGAGCTAGTGGGTTGTCTGCTGTCATGTCATGTCATGGTTCGCGATTTCCGGAAACAGTTCCTCCTCTGCTGTCCAAAGATAATATAATATGCTAACCGCTTAGCATTTTGGCAGATCACCTGCTGCACCTTTAAGCAGCAAATTAGTAATTTATTGAGCTAAAAATCTTAGTTAACAGCAAGAATTGTACCTTAAAATAAAGTGAGACCAAAAGTCTATTATATTTTTGATGTCTATTGTACTGGACATTTGAATTCAGTAACATTACACACATTGCATATTAATTTAATTATTAATTAAAAACAGGCTGGGACTAACAATAACAGTATGCAAGCTGCTTCAGGAAATTATTACATATTTAATATGTTGTTCATCAGATGTGCCAATCACTACACTATAACATAAAAAACACTAATTAGGATATTAAATATGCATAATTATTTATTAATAATTGATCTCATAAACCCATTACTTCAACATATTGCTCACAATTACAGAAAATGACCTGTACACAGTTTTTAACAAGCAACACTGTCAAACGTAAACAACTTCATATATGTTATTAATTTGTGTGTCTGTGTGTGTTTGGGTGTGCGTTTAGATGCTTAAAGGGATAGTTCACCCAAAAAAGATAATTTAATTTAAAAATAGTGTCAACAACTATTGACTATTTCAACATTCTTTAAAATATCTTCTTTCACATTGAACAGTTGACAGAAAGAGGGAAAATATCAGATTGAAATAAGTGAAGGGTTTTAAAATACAATACACATACAGTAATTCTTTTTAATTTAATATGCAATTGTGAATATTTTATATCTAAACATTGTTCATATAAAGAAATTTCTGTATACATTTTATATTATATTAATAATATTGATTGACCAGCCCACCCAGTTCCCTAAACCCTACCAACAATTTTCAAAAGCAATCCAGAAAAAGAAAAGCCCTTGTCTGATTTTTACCACGTTTTCAGATTTTACTACATTCTCTTTATTTACTTGTTTTTTTTATTTTTTGGATTCTGCTTTTGTCTTACCTGCTTTCTGGAAATGTTCTTTACCAGACTCGAACCCCGTTGTCGTGGTCAACTCCTCTCTGCGTCTCAAGTCTGCCAACGTACATGGCGAGCTAACTGAACAAACTGGTTACAGCGGGAAAGCTGTCCATATGGAGGTAAGTGGTTAGCTGGTAAACATGAAAAGGAATGGCATCCTGTAGCGTTCGTTTAAAAAATGAAATGCTGCCATACATACCTCTGGCTACATAATTTGCGGTCTCCAGAAACGTATACAGGACTACGTTTTCAGAATGAGCCTATGCTGTATATTTATTATCCATATATTTTGATTGTTGTGTTTTAGGGTTCATAAAAATGTCAATATTTAGGAAATAATGTCCAAAAACTGTACATTGGAACTTAATGGAAGAGGATACATTTTATTTATGTGTGTATATACAATGAATAAAAAAAGTCTTAAACACATCATGATTTTTCCTGGATGTTTCCCGGTGACATAAAATTGTACTAGATTTTGTTAAAACCCAACTGATCTAAATATAGGAATAAAAACAAAACAGAGAATTAGTTATGTAATAAGAATGGAATGACAAGGAGAAAGTACTGAACTACTGAAATGTATAATACTTTGTGTGAAAGGCTTTGTTTTTGATAATGACAACTTCAAGATGGCTCTTCTATAGAGAATGAAGTTGCATGCATTGCTCTGCATGCATTACTTTTCCCAGCCTTCAATAGTGTAAAATTCTTGACAGCTCTGTAGGTCTCATCTATGAATTCTGATCTTTAGTTATTATTTTCTACTGAATTCAGGTCAGGTGATTGTCTTGGCCAATCTAGCAGCTTTATTTTCTTTTTCTGAGATCCGTTGAGAGTTTTTTTGGCTGTGTTTGGGATCATTGTCTTGCTAAAATGTCCACCCTGGTTTCATCTTCATCATCTGGTAGTGTAGATGTTGGGAACATTCAGCTAATATTCATTTACACCGGTTAAGGAAAGGTAATCACTACTGAGAGCTTTCAGCTGCTGTCTGGGCTTTCCATGACTTTTCACACCTTGCTTTCTTCATGTGTTCAATACTTTTTCCCAGTGTCATTTCATTTTATTACACATTTCTTCATTTCTAAAGTAATTTGTTTTGTTTTCTTTGTATGTATGGATTACTTTGGTTGTTACTGACATTTAATAAAATTTCTAGTAAACAGCACCTTCAGAAATACATTTTCTGAGAAAACGGTGACAATATAATTGTATATATTTAGATGCAAATTGCCATAATTTACGTTTTTACATAATTTCTAATCACCTTTAAGCTTTTGTTGTCTTAATCCTGCAGTGTATCATAACATTTTGAAAGTAGTAGTATTACTGATTTTACGAAAAGCTTTAGAGAAAACCTTAACACGGGTTTAGACAAAGTGCAACATCAAACTGCAGGACACTGCTGTGACAACTATGCCATGTCATGTCAAATACCCATGCGCTGTGGTGTGAGAACTCTGGCATCACAAGATCACAGTTCGGGGCTGATCTCATCAGTCTGTGTGGCTGCGTCCGTGAGCCCCGGCTCTCGGCCCAGCCTGCGCAGCTTCAGGAGGTAATCAGAGTGAAGGGAGGAATCAGTCAGATCCACAAACAGCCTGTAACTGGCCTGCACCTTCTAGAAAAAAGAGAAAAGCTGATTAAATGTTTGTTAGACATGGTCAAATATGAAAATGGCGTCGAGCAGAAGGTCAGATGTCAACAGTCTGCACGTCTACATGCACAATAATAAGCAGATAAGTGAGATAAACCATTGTCCAGATTTACATGCAAACTAATAATCCAGCAATGCAAATAAACAGCATCTATAAGACTTTATTAACAAGTCAGTTTATTTGGTAGTAGTGACATAAAAACCTAATAATTTGCATATATCAGTTAAAACGGTTAATATAAAAATATGTGCTGGGCAAAGATTAATCGTGATTAATTGGATCCAAAATAAAAGTTTGTTTTGACAAAATTTAAGTGTGTGTACTGTGTAAATTTATTATGTTTATATAAATACACACTGGTGTGCATATATCTGAGAAAATGTACTTTCGTTTCTATCCATGTGTGTGTATCACATATACAAAATGAATTTTTTATTTAACATTTTTTATTTATTTATTTTTAATCAGGTTAATGCGTTTACAAGTGTAACCCACCGGTCCTACTGCACCCAACCCGGTCTGAGCTGGGATCGAAACAGTGATTCATTATATAGGAGTCGGTTGCTCTAACAAAGAGGCTAAAGACCATGACCTTTCGAGGTCAGAGGAGTGAGGTTTACCTGCATAGCACTTTGCTAGCTGGCCTCCACTGCACTTACCCCCCTAAACCTCACTCCTATCCCGGACGAGCCCCCAAATGTAACCCACTGGTCCTACTGCATCCAACCCTGTCTAGGCAGGGATCAAAGCAGCGATTCTTTGCATGGGGAGTCGGTTGCTTTAACAAGGATGCTAAAGACCATGGCCTCTAGCGTCTGTCGCTAGAGCACCTTTAGAGATCAGAAGAGTGAGGTTTACCTGCACAGCACTTCGCTAACTGGCCTCCATTACAAGCTTAGCCAAATCAATGTAAAAGTCAAAAATCTAGTGATGATCGGTAGTAAGATAAGTATAAAAGTAATAAGAGCAATAAATAAGTGTTCACCAACATTTAGTAAGATAAATAGTAGCCAGATGAATCAGTTGTTATCAGGGAATAACATGCTGTGGAATGTCATGATTGGCCAATAAGATACTAGTATTCCAGAGAGCGTGTAATAGAGGATAATGCGTATGCATGACCATATGTGCATTGTCGGCTTATTAAGCATTATTGGGTTAAGAACACACATATAAATGCACTCACATGGTATGTTTACATTCATTCATTCATTTTCTTTTCGGCTTAGTCCCTTTATTAATCAGGGGTCGCCACAGCGGATTGAATTGTCAACTTATCCAGGATATGTTTTACGCAGCGGATGCCCTTCCAGCTGCAACCCATCACTGGGAAACATCCATACACACTCATTCACACACACATACACTACGGCCAATTTAGCTGACCTAATTCATCTATAGCGCATGTCTTTGGACTTGTAGGGGAAACCAGAGCACCCGGAGATAACCCACACGAACGCGGGGAGAACAAACTCAGAAATGCCAACAGACCCAGCCAAGGCTCGAACCAGCGAACTGGTTGCTGTGAGGCGATCGTGCCACCCACTGCGCCATCGTGATTCTTTACCTTATTCTGAATAAGTCAATATTATGATTAGGCGTTTATATGATCTGCTTTCAAAATATTCCTTTCCATGTTCTTGTTTTACATGTTATAGTACACAGATTGATTAAATGGCACATGTCATTACATCCCCATGCAATGCCCAGAATTTCACATACTAATATATTACTATAGTACCATATACAATTTTGGGTGTTTCTCTTTTAATTTTACAAAAGCTCCAAGTGCAGTTAATTATTTGACATGCTTTACATGCAAACAGATGATGATGGAAACAAGTGTTGTTCAAAGCTTTGCTGTTTTGTTTGTCATCAAACTGTTGACCTGTGTTTATATCACCACAAAATGTTGTGAAAAGTCCTACATAATGGTTATATATAAGTCAAGGTTTTAAAACCGCCAACATTTTCTGTAATACCATTCCTAAGGTATGTGTAAGATTTTTTTTATTTACATTTTTTAAAAATTTGCTAGAACAACAGTATCTCCAGCAGAAAAAATATCCAAAGATGCCGTTTTAAATTGTAAAGAAATCTGTGTTTTTGAAACAAATGAAAACAACAGAAGTCAATGATTCATTTGAATTTTTTTGCCTATCCATATTTTTATCCAAGGTTATCATACTGTCAGAATCTTATACCGGCCCATGCCTAATACTGCACTTCTGGGACTACAATAGGAATACACGTCTTCAATCGATGTGTTTACTTTGAGTATGACTTTGTTTACATGGTAGATGCCTAATCAAAATATTGTCACATGAAATCAAAACTAACTATATTGATTTTGTTAGCTCTCATTGCTACTTTTGTGGTGAACAATTCATGCATGTGCATGTCATTAAGAAAAGAAAAAAAAAACGTTTACCTTGTAATCTAAAATTAAAATCTGAAAAGGCACTTCCTGTTAAATCATATAAATTCCCAGATTACGTTTGTCTGAGGTATTGGGCCATGTCCCCTAACTGTCAGTTTTAACAGTGATATGACAACAAACAAAAATGACAAAGAGAAGGTGTCTGCTAGGTTGTAATAACTCTCCCGAAACCCTTTTCCTGATCTTTCTGAATGAAATGCCTACTTTACTACATCCAATCAGCTTGCAGTAGGGAAAAAAACAAGCCACGCCCACTGTTTTCTCATTTAATATTCTGTTTCTCTAGAAACTTCGTCAATATGAAATAAAACACAGTCGCATCTTGCGGTTATGTGGACTTTAATTATGCAATGTCAGAATATTGTTTGCCCATGTAAATGTACTGACAGTTGTCTACTAAGATAATTAAATAACCGACGATTTGCGATTGTTTAATCTAACAATCATGATTGCTACAATCCTTTAAATAACCACAAGGACGAGACATAAATTGAAAAAACAGATCACCAGCAGTATTGCTCTTGCAGGCTGCTGGACAACACTCACATTCAACTGCACTACAACTACCATCATGCACTTCACTCACACACCTGGCCTAGATCCCCCATGATTGCAAACGGACACAGCTGAAGCCGTTCAGGACTAATTACACAGACTATTTCTGCACTTCTCAAACACACACACGTTGCTGAGTGTTGTAAACTGTCAAGTGAGCATTACGACGCGATTTGCCTTACCTTGTCTTGCTGTGTACCGATCTTTGCTTTGTTTGTTCCTTATGTTGTTTCGACCACTCGCCTGTTATTGACCACTCTTCTGGATTTGCCTGTATGTTACCGTGTGCCCTTGATTGTGACTATTGTCTGCCTGACCATTCTGTGTGTAATAAATCCTGCATTTGGATCCGCAACTCCATTGTCAGCATCTCCTTCAGTGACAGAAGACACAGCCAACATGTGTGCGTGTGTGTGTGCTGTATTTTAAGTCCATGTAATTAGTCCGTAACGATCCTCCGTTTGTGTGCGTAATCAAAAGAATGAGGAACCGGTGTGTGTGCGATGCATGCTGGAAGCTGTAGTTGAAATATATGGTGGATTTGTAGTTCTCCTGGTGACTGTAACACCAGTACTGGGAAACACCCATACACTCTCACATACACTACGGCAAATTTACACCCATACACTCTCACATACACTACGGCAAATTTATTTTATTTAGTTCACCTATAGCGCATGTCTTTGGACTGGGAGAAACCGGAGCACCCGGAGGAAACCCAAACGAACACAGGGAGAACATGTTCCACATAAAAATGCCAACTGACCCAGCCGGGACTTGAACCAGCGACCTTGCTGTGAGGCAACAGTGCTAACCACTGTACCACCGTGTCGCCCCCAAAACAACTAATCGCAATTATTTTAAGTTATTATTTTATTAATCATCAGCCAAATAATTTTTTTCATAGCCCTATAGGAGGGACCACTAATGCATAGACTCAAACAACTAACTGAGCTTAATAAGTACCCAACGTCAGAGGGAGAATTGACTAGAGGAGCGAGAGAGTTTTGTTATTCCCTCTTTTTTTGCAGGGTGTTGCAGATGCTAGGTTTGAGCAGGTCCCATTTTTAGAGCTGTTCATTTATTCATGCTGACCTCATTACAGGGGCTGACCTTAAACTCTGCTTCATACTGAACGCGCTCCCTGCAGGCCTGCTCCAGACTGTCCTGCAGCTGCCGCAGCCTGGAACACACACACACGCTTCGTCATGCACCACTTCAAAACATTATTAAAATTAATAAAACAAAACAAGAAAAAAGGAGAGGGGAAAGGCAATGCTGACAAAAACACAGACTAAATCTATATATTCAAGGATTCCTGGAGGAAAGGGAGAAGGCAAAAAGGTACAAAGAGGGCAGTTGATGAAATTTACAAAAGGTGTGAAGGAGAAAGAGAATGTCTGAGATGCATCACAACAGGAAGCAGGGTTTGAACACGGGTGTTTTTGCCTGTTTTGCAGCTCAGATTTCTCCTCTTCGTGTCTATCCTGAAGGACCCGTTTCTCTCTTTCTGCCTTCACATCACACTCCTCACCAACTCTTCTCTCGGTGTCCTGCACACACCTCCTCAGACACTCCTGATGCACACACACAGACAACGAGCAAACTGACAGACTCGCCATGCTCTGGAGTACTTCATTCTGATTGGTCAGATTTTAAGCTATGCAAATTTAGTTTCTTTAACCATTTAAGTGTATTAGAAATCAGTTGGTTTAAGAAAGCAACTGCTCAAATAAAAGCAGCACTTTTTGTTTATCATTTGTTTGTGATTTGTATCTTGCTGGCAAGGGAGCCTTATGCAAATTTGAACTAAGCACATATTCAACTGTGCATAATAAGGCTGTGAATAGAGAGGGAATGGATTTAAAGAAATAAAGAAGGACTGTAATAACAATAATTTGATTAAATCTCAGCTATTTTGAAGTAATGATTTCATTTTAAAATACAGTGAAATAAAAGTATCTATGATTACTTGAAACTGTGAAACAGCAAATAGTTTTTTTCAGAATCTATAGTGAACTACGATGAATACTTAATTTTTTTATTAAAAACTGCTAAATTTAGTTCTGGGATGATATCTATAAGGTACTTGGGACATATTTTGTATTGATATTCCCTTTGATCCAACTGTGGCAGTCCTAGGTACTGCATGGTGTCTGAGGGCATGGAGGAAAGAAGAATTACTTATTTATTTCAAAACGTTCTGCAGCACTTAAATGTATTACGTCTAACTGGAGCCCAGACCCAGCTATGTATGATCAATAGATAAAAAGATTTTGAGAAATTTACTAAACTGAAAGAATTACTTATTGTCTTAGACTCCAGGTGAATATATTTAAAGCAAGATAGAATCCAATTCTAAGAATTATACATAACTAACTTTAAACATACAACATAGATTTAGTAAACAGCCACATTATATACAAGACAAACAAATGAGACATCTCCCAACCCCTTCCCACTCTCTTTTTTTTTCCAACATGATATACACTCACCAGCTACTTTATTAGGTACACTTTACTAGTATCGGGTTGGACACCCGTTTGCTATCAGAGCTGCCTAAATCCTTCATGGCATAGATTCAACAAAGTGCTGGAAATATTCCTCAGAGATTTTGGTCCATATTGACATGTACTGCATTGTACACTTATTGTCTATTTCTGATGTATCTCTGATTTTGTGTTGCGTTCTAATAAAAAACAGATGATTCTGTATCTCTCTGACCAATAAGAATCAATAAAAACTAAACTAAAAAGTAGTAAATTATAATAACAATATTCCTCATTTTATATTTATGTCATTAAATAGTTCATTAATTAGCTACTTACACCGAATCTTTTAACACTAAAAACTGAAGCGGCAAGCTGGAATTAATACGTGTTTTCTGTGTTCATCTCTGTCATTTTCTACAAATAATTTTTAAAACTTTAATTTATAAAGTTATAATAAAGTATACAAAGATATATGATTTCTAATTATAGCACAAGTTGTGGAAAAAGCTAATACTAAAAAATGTATTACTATACTCAATTACTATATATTAACTGTATAATATATTAACTTATATACATTTTCCATATTTATGTTTTGAATAGTAATGCACATATGTCTATCTGAATAAAGAGAGATATAATAATTCAGATTGCCTTTACTCTTTCTGTCTGCACAGTTTTTACTTTTTGCCTGTAAGCTGATTAGATCCTGTGACTAGATTTTGGACTGTTTCCTTGAATGTGAGGCAACAACACATAACCTGTGCAGAGCCCGTTTGAAGTAAGTGGTTTACCATTGGGTTTAAATTTCCTTTTATGAATGTTAATAGCAGAACTTTTGCTCCATGTTATCAGATAAGAGAGACAAGATCATTCCACATGTAGCCTCACATCACACACATCTGTGCTATAACACGCATAGGCCCTCTTTAGCGGAAGCTTGAGATGAAACACATTACCGGTCAAAAGTTTAGAAACATTATCATGTATTACTGTTTTTGAAAGAAGTCTCTTACGCTAACCAAGGCTGCATTTATTTCACTAAATGAAATCAGTAACAGTGTGAAATGTATTTCAGTTTTCTTGAAGTTTTTTCAGACATAGAAAAACAAATAATAATAATAATAATAATAATAATAATCTGTGCAAAATATAAAATAAAACATGAGACAATGGTAGCATACAAGACATATATGACCTACAACAGGTTTCAACTAAACTGTTTAAATTTTACTTTAGATTTTTTGTCAGTTTGTTAGATGTTTATAAACAGTTGAAGTCATAATTATTAGCCCCCCTTAGAATTTTTTTTTTCTTTTTTAAATATTTCCCAAATTAGGTTTAAGAGCAAGGAAATTTTCACAGTATGTCTGATAATATTTTTTCTTCAGGAGAAAGTCTTATTTGTTTTATTTCGGCTAGAATAAAAGCAGTTTATAATTTTTTTAAAATCCAGTTTAAGGTTAAGTTAGTTAACCTAATTAACCTAGTTAAGCTTTTAAATGTCACTTTAAGCTGTATAGGAGTGTCTTGAAAAATATCTGGTCAAATATTATTTACTGTCATCATGGCAAAGATAAAATAAATCAGTTATTAGAAATGAGTTATTAAAAGTATTATGTTTAGAAATGTGTTGAAAAAAATCTTCTCTCTGTTAAACAGAAAATGGGGAAAATAATAAACAGGGGGGTCTAATAATTCAGGGGGGGTTAATAATTCTATAAAAGTATAATAAATTAAACTGCTAAAAGCTTTTAGTTACTAGATAATTAGTTATTAGTAAGTAATAAAATTATGGTAACTAATAACCTTAATCTTTCCAAGTTTGATTATAATGCAATAACATGCACCTTTTGTAAAGTGGCTTTAAAACAATAATTATTGTGAAAAGCGCTATACAAATAAACTTGAATTGAATTTAACTGAATGCAGGTTGAGAAAAGTTAATTTGATTCTACCAAAAAATGTAAGGCAGCATGAATTTAATTTTATATTGTAAACGGTGTGAACTGTCATTTAAAGTGTTACCACTAATGGTAACAAAGATAAATAAATACCGTAACAAATGTATGTTTATTGTTTGCTCATGGTAGAAAATATATTAACTAACAGGACATTTTGTGGGATGTAAACAATAACAATGGTCCTAACGTGATTCCTGTATGACATGTCTAATTTCCAAAGCTTCTAAGAATCCGAAAAGGTCCACATGTTAATAAATAATGTTATGACAGTTGTTTTAACGTTAAAATATGATTGAATTGCCTCTTGTTGCAGTTACAAAATAGTTTAACAACAAGCAGGAAATCTTCATGGGTCAGTGACACCACCTAATTGAAATGGTCTATACTACCTTATGGACCTTTTTCACAATTTTGGGTTTCTCAGTAGTGGAAGTTGTCATAGTTAGGTAAACTTAAGAGTGAATAGGAGAGTACAACAACTATTTTTTACAAACCTATTTTGAATATAAATACAGTGCCACTGAAAAATATTCATGGCACTTCACTTTTTCATGTTACAGCCTTATTCCAAAATGGATTAAATGAATTTATTTTCTCAACTCTACACACAATACCCCATAATGACAATGTGAAAAAGAAATTGTTACAAATTTTTTAAAAATAAAAATCACATTCAAAGCCTTTGCTTAATACTTTGTTGATGCACCTTTGGCAGCAATTACAGCCTCAATTCTTTTTGAATATGATGCCACAATCTTGGCACACCTGTCTCTGGGAATTTTTGCCCATTCCTCTTTGCAGTACCTCTCAAGCTCTATCAGGTTGGATGGGAAACAATGGTGTACAGCCATTTTCAGATCTCTCCAGAGACGTTCAATAGGATTTAGGTGTAGACTCTGGCTGTGAAGGCACTCCATTGATATTTTGGTGGTGTGCTTTGGATCATTGTCCTGCCGGAAGATGAACCGTCGCCCCAGTCTGAGGTCAAGAGCACTCTGAAGCAGGTTCTCATTCAGGATGTCTCTGTACATTGCTGCATTCATCTTTCCCTCTATCCTGTCTAGTCTTCCAGTTCCTGCTGCTGAAAAACATCCCCACAGCATGATGCTGCCACCACTATGCTTCACTATAGGGATGGTATTAGCCTGGTGATGAGCGGTGCCTGGTTTTCTCCAAACGTAACGCCTGGCATTCACTCCAAAGAGTTCAATTTTAGTCTCATCAGACCAGAGAATTGCAGCTGCAGAAACATCTCAGGAATGATCAGTGGAAACAGAATGTACCTGAGCTCAATTTAGAGCTTCATGGTAAAGGCTGTGAATACTGATGTACATGTGAGTTTTCAGGTTTTTGTAATAAATTTGCAACAATTTCAAAAAATCTTTTCTCACATTGTCATTATGGGGTATTGTGTGTAGAATTTTGAGGAAATAAATCAATTTAATTCATTTTGGAATAAGGCTGTAACATAAAAATGTGGAAAAAGTGAAGCGCTATGAATACTTTCCAGGTGCACTGTACATGTAATAAGAGAAAAAAAACACAATGGTGTTTTCAAGACTTTCAGAAAAAGGAAAAATTGTGCGAGACAGCAGCCAGAAGAGAGAACAATGTCAACTTTACTGTCCTGCCCATCCACAGCATTTCAAACAGCTAGTTCAAGTTGTAATTAGTTTTTTTGTGATTGAATGCAAAGATGATTTAATACATAAATAAATAACTATATATAAATGTTCATATGTTTTTTTAATCTAAATACTAAAAACTTTTAATGGATTTAATGACTGACAATTAAACACGTCATTGTGAAAAGGGTCGATTGTAAAGCATGACCAAAACGATGAACACACACCTGATTCTCTTGATGTAGATTCTGTATGATCCTCTCACGGGTCTCTTCTTCCTCTTTCTGCAGCTTGTTTTGTAGACTTATGCAGGCCTCGCCCACGGCTTGGACCTTCTCGTCCTCCATCTGAGCCCTCAGGCCTTCACAGCGCGCTCTGAAGCGGGCCTGCAGCTCGACCTGGAGCTCTAGCCTCCTCTCGGCCTCCAGCCTGTCTCGTGCTCGCAGGGCCTCCTCAAAGCCAGTCCGCAGCCTCTGAGAAAGAAGACCAAGAGGAAAAGCAGATGAGGAGGACAGAGAATGATGGCTCGCTGATGAAGATGGAGAGAACACAAGGAGACAGCGGGCGTTTGGGAAGCGAGGGAAAGGGAAGGATGGATGATTGGTGTTGGCAGGGCGACTGCACTGGGCTTTTGAAGAGGAGAGTCATCTCTGGGTTTGGCTGCCGCTTGCTTTCCCTGGAGAGCAATTACACAAGCAATTACACCCTATTACAAAAGCTCTTCTCATTCCTCCGACACAATGGCAAAAGCTCTGACTGCTACCGGCGTTGGAGTCGCAACTAGATCATTCATTAAATCTGACACTCGGATGCAGCGAGAAGAGAGGCTGAGGATTACACGCTGCCGGACAGGGGAGAAAAAAAGAAGCTGACTCTTTTTATCAAAAAGTTTTAATCAAGTCCTAATAAAATCTGCACCCCGGGACACTGAAATATGGCTTTCTGGATTCCTGGAGACACAGTGTTAGAGTCTAATATGTCTGTATTAATTACTTTTTTCGACACGGTTCACTTGAGGATTATAAATATTCACCTCCTCTTGGAGTCTAAGGGCAGCACGTTTCTCCTCGTCTGCCAACTGCCGAAATTCCTCCACGGCAGAGGCGTCAGGCTGTTCTCGTCCAATTGCAGGCCAAGGATTGACTGAGTTTAGAGGAGAGTTGAGGTGGTCATCTGCTTTTGCGTTGTGAGAATACCATGGACTCAGACGTTCTCCTAGTTCTGGGAGCAGAAGAGGTTTTAGCATTAGAGTCAGGATCATAAACACACTGAAAAAAAATTTATTCATTGGATTAACTCAATTTTTTTAAGGGAAGTAGTTGCAAACTGATAAATTGGCTATTAATATTAGCCAATGTATCAATATTATGATATACTGGATGAATTTAAACAAATAAATTAAGTTGAACAGTACTTGTTTAAATTCAGCCCATATGAATTGTTTGAAACCACTCACCTTAAATCTTTATTTTTATTTATAGATTTTTTTTGTTTGAATATTTTTTATTAATTTTCAAATATATCCATTTACAAACCCTAGAACCCTCATCTTGAATAGAACAAAACGTAGCTGTCGATCACTTCTTAAATCGATCACGTCTAAAATTACAAGTATTTGGAAAAACAAATACTATCATTTGTTTAATCATTTGTTTCTATTATCATTATAAACAATGTTAATAATTATAATAATAGCAACAACAACAAAAAAAAATACAAAAATAAATTAATAAAAATAAATAAATACATAAATAAATTATATATACATATATATTTGTAGGGTTTTACATAAAATGGTCAACAATCAATAAAAGGGTGCCATATCTTATAGAATTGTTTACTCTATCCTCTTAAAGGGTCATGAAACACCAAAAGACATTTTTTGAGATGTTGACAGTCATATATGTGTCCCACGCTACTAAAAACACTATTAGGACACATATATTTTACTAAAAAGTGAAAACTGGTTGTTTTTGCATTATTTCGAGCAAATTCGTTCTTCCGGATGAAAATAAATTTTGAAGCTACGCCACGGCGATTAGATCCTTGCGTGAATTCAAGCGTGTAGACTGGATGTCTGAACTGGCGAGTACAATGTGACGTCTTTGAGCTCTCAGCATTAATTCATGAGAAAGACTTCCAAGTCTTTCCAGACCGCCAATCAGCACAGCATGTGTATGAGGTGCAACTTCATTAATATGCATGATTGCTTCGAAGACATTTTTACCTGTTACAGTGTTGAGGCGACAGAGAGAAGCCACGTTATGCTGCGAACACTAAAGGTGTGGTCACACCGGGCTTTGTGTGTGCGAAATTCTGTCGTGCGGTGCTGCGAATCGGGCGGGATTAAACAAGATGATTAGACATTTAAAAAAGCGAGCGATTGGTCCATGCTTTAAATTTCTGTCCAGAGAGGTCATGTTTTGATCCTCGATTGGTCTCACGCAGTCAAGTGATGCGATTTCGCAGGTCAGAGTTCACCAAGCTTTAACTTTGCACCGCAGCAACCTGCGAAACTGGACGCATGACCCTGCGTTTCCGGTCTGACGCATTCGCGTGCGTATGAATGGAAGTCTATGGGAGGAAAAGCCCAGTGTGACCGCAGCTTAATTAAAACAAATGGAAGAAGAAGAATTGTTTGTAGACATAGGTCGTCAGTATTGCGTTTATAAATGTGCTGCAACAAAGATTTTGCCTTCAATTCCTCGCTAAGAAGGCGCAGCTGGACTCACGTGTGGATTGCAGTGGTCTGCTAACACGCGACAAAAATACATTTGCAAGGAACATTTTTTACCCGAGAGCTTTTCGCATCTGGAAATGGTGAAATCCAGATTTGCCGCTCATCTTCTTAAAAAAAAGATGTGGTTCCAGTTCGTGTTGATTGTCCTGTCTTTACAGATTTGGTAAGTGTGTGATCAGTGTACTTTGTTTATGTTTATTTAGATGGCAAAGTTAGTTAGTATCGTCAGCAGTACTCTTTGAGTTTTTAAAGACATACCTTAATTAAAATGATTTAGTTACTAAGATTACATTACATTATTATCACTGCAATATTATGGACTGAAAGATCTGCTGTAAATGCTGCTCTCCGAATGTAAACATGTAAACGCCTTAATCACACAATTATTGTGTAGAATTTTCGCCGCATTTTGTGACAGGGTAGTCCATACACACACAGCTTTCTGATGCTACAGAGTTTGCCAAAAAATGAATTAAGTCTAAGTTACCAAAAAATGAGAGTTTACAGAGTTTTTTTTTCTCCCATTCACCATGCGGTATCAAACATTGCATTAAAACTACACTCTTCCAGCAGTTCCTCATATCCAATATCTCGTTTGTCACGAGGGGCATGCATGAAATGTTCCTGAATGAAAGTGAAAGTGCCAAACTGCAGTTAAAGTTGACAAATTAAGAATTTGGCAAATAACTTGATTACCTACATTCATGTAAACATAGTCACTACTGTCTTTCTCCCCTGTGCCTGTGTGTTGTTTTGCTTCTGTGAAAATCAGCGCGTGCTCGAACCAAAAACTCCCCTTTTTATGCAAATCCTTCCCTCTTCCCGTCCCTCGACTCTCCTGCCTAAACAGAGCTGGACTCACCCATTTCCTGACTTTTTTCACCTAGAAGTGTGAAAACGCCCTGCTGAGAAAGGGGGTTTCATGGCCCTTTAAAGAGCATCTAAGGGCGCACTCACTATGCTATCCGAACCATGCCCAGGCGCGTTTCCCGGTTCGTTCGAGAAATGTGAGTGCTCTGAATTGGTCTCAGGCACGGTTCAGTTGGCCGGCCCTGGCCCAGTTGGAAGAGGTGTGCCAGAGCACGGTTCACTTGGGCTTGGGCAATGTGAGTGCGGGCCATCGGGGGAGACGGGAGGGGATGAATGAGTGAATGAGTGAAACCTTTTCCCTTTCTTTCATTTCTTTTAATTATAGATATGAAAAATGTATCATGTTCATATTATAAATGTACGCTTAATACTATATGTCTAATCACTATGGCTCATGTGAGTGAGTCATGCCAAAGCTGTGCGTGCAAACGTGGGACTGTCACACAGATCCACGGACAATGCCTTATTGATCCAGCTCTATTAGGGACCGGAAACATTGATGGTTAAAAACCCATCACCCCAAAACTCTAAGCAGATTCTAGGCAGAGTCGAGCAGCAGCTGTTGAGGGGTTGAGATGCTCCGCTTCCAGGAGAACTCTCCTCCAGGTCCAGTCCAGCCGGACTTGGAAATAAAGATGGGATGAGACCAGCCTCAAACTCAATATCTTCTGTTTATTCTTCTTTCTTTTCTTTCTGTCAAGAGTCTAGTTAAGTTGCGTCGCGAAAACAGTCAGCATGACTACAGTTTTGCCTGCTCCAACTTGAACTACTGGACTTCACTTCATCAGCAGCCTCAGAGACGTCACTTCAACGACCAACCAACTACCAGCGAACTCACGTGGGAATCCAGCTCCACACAGGGATTTCACCACATCACTAAGGAACGCAAGTACATCTCCAGATCCGTTGCTGAACAGGTGTATGATCTGCTAGTCATGTTAAATTATAGATAACCCTGTCTGAAAAAACTAAAGGTTCAATTGATTATTTGGTTCGCTTTGATAAGGTTTTACATCTTGAGGTTTTACATCACATCTCTCCTAAACTCTTCTTTTCCTTCTATTCCTTGTCTGCAACCGGTATAATTGTGTGTGTATGTTTGTTTGTGTTAGTTTTGTTTGTAGTCAATAAAGTCTCTATTGTATTTAAAGAATGTGGCCTGTGTATACTCTTGAATCTCTTGCCTTATACCAAGATCTTGTTACCCTGCTTGAATATTAAAGTGTTTTTACTTTATTTCGAAC
This sequence comes from Danio aesculapii, assembly GCF_903798145.1. Taxonomy (NCBI): domain Eukaryota; kingdom Metazoa; phylum Chordata; class Actinopteri; order Cypriniformes; family Danionidae; genus Danio; species Danio aesculapii. Next base: position 19,122,299 of record NC_079441.1, on the reverse strand, counting down.
AGCAATATTTGTTTTTGAGTCAACAGCTCTGTCTGTTCGAACGAGCGCTGGAGGAGTCGTTTGTTCGGTTCAAGAGAGTTGATTCTTTTGAAGCCACTTTAAATTGTTATTTCCTTTGAGCTATTTTAAAGTTAATGCATTACATAATTATGTATTACGTGTGCGAGGCCCAACAGGTTGCATATGGATTTTTAATAATATGTATTATTGACAGCAGATTGTACGCACGCTTCATGAGGCAATGTCTTGCAGGATGCACATAGGAAAAGAAAACCATAAATGTTATCTCTAATATCGCACTCGTTTATCCTGGACACTGACATGATTTAATGGAAAGTAAATGAAAACTTTGGTTTAAGTCTTTCCACATGTTCACCCTGTGGAAAAAGAACCATATGTCTTCTAGACTTTCAGAAGAGAAATGTCTCGCCAAGATACCAAAGCCTGTAATATAAGGAGATTTCCAATGAAATCTTTCTTTCGAGATCTTGCAAATGCTGTCCATATTCATTTTAAGTTCTATATTTTAACTAATAATAACCAGCTGTCTTTATATTTCATTATGGTTTTATGAGAAGTAATCTCAAGTTTAGACGCAATAAATGAAACATAACTAAAAGCTTAATTAAAGGGATAGGTAAATCAAAAATGGAAGATCTGCCCAGTCGTTGTTCAGTCTAAATATATAACTCCATGGAATGCTAAAGAAGACAAAACTTATATTATTATCAATTATGGGTTCGTCCAAGTTGCACTCAATCATCATTCCATGTTTGGCCTAAAACAGAAGTGCCCTCAAGAGTTGCCGCAGGACAGCAACTACAGGTAAATGTTGTCTAGAACGCAATATGAAGATTCAAAATAACATGTAACCTGTTGTTAGCAACAGAGTTCACACTTAGCTGATGTTTGATTATAAAGCTTGTTTGGCATGCTGTCCGGGGAGAGAACCCTGAGCTCATAAGTTCCTTGAGCCCAGGCTCCCTCCCGTTTGCAGGGTGAGAGGGGAGATTGAGCTCAGGTAGATCTCGAGAATTCCCCCTGCTTATTTATGGCTGGCTAATGGCAATTAGGGATTGCTATGGAGAGATGTACTGCTGATTAAGAGCACACACCTTTGTTGCCAATTTGGTTTGGTCAATTCACCTATGTCATATGTCTTTGGACTTTGGGAGGACACCGGAGAACATGTAAACCCAGCACAGAGACGACGACTGGCCTGGTAAGGATTTGAACCAGTGACATTATTGCTGTGAGGCATCAGTGCTAACCACTGGGCCGCCATGCTGCCCTATCAAGGAAAAGGGAGGAGAAGTGGGGGTGAAAGGGGGATTCTTCAAGACGAACATAACTGAGGTAAGAAACTCTGGTTATTTTAGTGAGTTAGAAATCATCAGATTGGTGAATTATGCGTTAGCTAATGTGAGACCAGCCATTGTCAATCATAAATATGTGAAATTAAATAATTTTCACATAGCATAGAAGTAAGAACTTTACATAACTAAACATACAAAATCGTTTTCAAATATATGATTTCTGTATTATTTCAGAAATAATATATTTGAAATGTATTTTGTACGTTTAGTTAAGTAAAGTTTTTACTTCTATGCCATGTGAAAATTATTTATTTAATTTCGAGAGGATCACATACTTATGATTGTCTTCAAATAGGCCCAGATTAGGTTCTTGCAGAACAAAAATGCAGTCTCAGCATGGACGAAAAAAGCTAATGCAAATAAATGTAAGATGCATTAATACAGGGGTAGCCTTTAGAACGACATGTAAACAGTAAACAACAGAATTCTTTTTTTTAATTTTTTTTGAGAGAGAGAGAGAGAGAGAGATATCCCTTTCAGTTCTAGAAAAAAGTCTTTCCTTTGGGTAATATACAGTATTGTCGTTAATTGTAATTATACATTGAGAAATATGTCTGCACAAGGAGTCTGACAACAGCCAGTGCTCCACACAGAAATCTGATCCGATCATCATCCAGTCTGTCTGGAATGACATGAAGAAACAGAACAAAGTCAGACAAACTAAATCCAGAAGAAAAATCAAAAAACCTACCTGCAAAGCTACAGCACTGCTCAAAGTCATAGACACTTGTGTAAAAATGCTATAAAATGAAGATGCTTTCAAAAAAATGCAGAAATATATTTAGCAATTAACTTATATTAACTAAATCAAATCAACATTTAGTATGACTACACTTTGCATTTAAAACACTTGCCCATAGTTTTTCCATGTAGATTTCTATGTAGGTAAATGTTCTTTTGGATTTAGTTTGTCTGAGTTTGTTCTGTTTCTTCATGTCATTCCAGACAGACTGGATGATGATCAGATCAGATCTCTGTGTGGAGCACTGGCTGTTGTCAGAAAATATCCTCACTGTATAATTAAAATTAAAGACAAAAATAATGTTTGGAAATGTAAAATTGATATTTCAAACTGACATACTACAGAAAAATATAGAAATCACCAACTTGAAACCTTTTTTGGTGAAAATAGTAGTGGCCTAAGACTTTTGCACAGTACTATTATATACACTCACTGGCCACTTTATTGGGAACACCTTACTAGTACCGGATTGGACCCGCTTTTGCCTTCAGAACTGCCTTAATCTTTCGTGTCATAGACTCAACAAGGTACTGGAAATATTCCTCAGAGATTTTAGTCCATATTGACATGATAGCATCACACAGTTGCTGCAGATTTGTCAGCTGCACATCTATGATGCAAATCTCCCGCTCCAGCATATCACAAAGGTGCTCTTTTGAATTGAGTTCTGGTGATTGTGGAGGCCATTTGAGTACAGTGAACTCATTGTCATGTCCAAGACACCAACCTGAGATGATTTACGCTTTATGACATGGTGTGTTGTCCTGCTGGAAGTAGCCATCAGAAGATGGTACACTGTGGTCATAGGGATGTACATGGTCAGCAACAATACTCAGGTAGGCTGTAGCGTTGACACAATGCTCAATTGGTACTAATGGGCCCAAAGTGTACCAAGAAAATATCCCCCACCCCATTACACCACCACCAGCAGCCTGAACCCTTGGTACAAGGCAGGATGGATCCATGCTTTCATGTTGTTGATGCCAAATTCTGATCCTACTATCTGAATGTCGCAGCAGAAATCGAGAATCATCAGACCATGCAACGTTTCTCCAATCTGCAAATTGTAGCCTCTGTTTCCCGTTCTTCTGACAGGAGTGGAACCTGGTGTGGTCTTCTGCTGCTGTAGCCCATCCACCTCAAGGTTCGACGTGTTGTGCGTTCAGAGATGCTCTTTTGCATACCTCGGTTATGACTCCATTTGAGTTACTGTTGCCTTTCCATCAACTCGAACCAGTCTGGCCATCCTCCTCTGACATCAACAAGGCCACTAGATCAGCAGTTTCTGAAATACTCAGACCAGCCAGTCTGGCACCAACAACCATGCTATGTTCAAAGTCACTTAAATCCCCTGTCTTCCCCATTCTGATGCTCGGTTTAAACTGCAGCACGTCGTCTTGACCATGTCTACATGCCTAAATCCATTCAGTTGCTGCCATGTGATTGGCTGATTAGAAATTGGACAGGTGTACCTAATAAAGTGGCCTTGTAAATATTTATTTCTCTCTCTTAAACACGTTCTTTCCTTCTTCTGCGTAATTTTTGACTTTTCTCTGCTTCCGAGGCAAAAGTCCAGCAGCCGACAGTGTGTCAGAGTAAATGCCAGAGTCATTATGCTGGACGTGGGTAAGTTGATGGCACTGATTGCTGTGTTTTGCTCTGGTTGCCTGAATGTTCTGTGCTGCCCTTCAGCAAGAATTCAGTATTCTGAACCTACATGTGACCTGGTGCGGACTAATGAATGCTTGAAGAGACGGTATGTTTGTGTGGTATTAAGGTTACACTCACCCAGAATGTGTGTGTGGAGAACTCTCTGCGTGCTCAGAGTCGTCCTGTTCACCATCTTCTCCAGAGACCTTGTGTCCCACATTTCGTCTTCACAAACACACAGCTCCTTGGTCCACACAGAAGCACCAGAAATTGGCTCTTAAAAACTCACAATTTCCTGCCCTCCACCACGTCTCATTCTCTTTTGGGATTTGTCTTTTCTCTCAGCCTTTGACTTGCTGATGGTCGCTTAGCAACATGGACAACAAAACAACAGACAGCGCTGCTTAGCATTCAAGAATGATTTGATCCAAGAGATTTGAGACAAGATGCCTGCCAGCGTGTGTGTGTGTGTGTGTTTGATTGTGTGGAAGTGTTTTATGAGCAGCCTCCCACTGCGCTAGTCATTTGAGATGTTTTGCTTCAGGGTTCATGCTCATTTGTGGGTCACATTCTGTGCAATATAAAGACCCTAAAATGGAATATAATGCCCAAAACGAAAGCTCACAGATATTCTGAAGCCAAAACATACGGAAAGATGTAACAGAAATATTATGAAACCATAAATCAAATAAAAAAAATGTTCAAAAAGTGTACACCGAAAATGATACACATTTATGTGAATTAAATTAGGATATCTATCTATCTCTCTATATGTCCATCCATCCATCTAACCGTCTATCCGTCCGTCCGTCCATCCTTCAATCCATCCATCTGTCTATATGTCCGTCCTTTCTTTTTTCTATCCATCTATCCATCAATCTATCTATCCGTCCAACTATCCATCTGTCTATCTATCTATCTAGTTTCATCCATCCATCCAACAGTCTATCCGTCCATCTGTAAAGAGAGAGATGTTTTTTATTTTCTACAAATTTCCGAAAACAATTTGATAGTGCTTTCCTGTGTGAATGTTACTGGCATAATAAGATTCCCTGCAGCAAATCCCCACTGGGGTGCCACAGGGCTCAGTACTTGGACCGCTTTTATTCTCTCCGTTTCATGACCTTTTATGGCTTCTTCTCTCATTCTTATGCAGAATCTACCCAACTAATTCTCTCATTTCAACTCTCTAACAATCAGGTATCCTCATAAATCATGGCATATTTGGCAGTCAGTGCCTGGATGACTGCCCATCATCTGAATCTCAGTTTATCAAAAACCACTGTTCTTCCCAGTGTGAAACCAACTTTGCCAAAATCTCATCACTCTCGACTCTTTTCACCCACACAAAAAGCAAAGAATCTTAGTCACAATTGACAATTGCTTGTCATTTACGCCCACATATGAACTAGTCATCCTCCAGCTGTACATCCAAGGCAGACTAAACAGTCACCTAGGACCACTGGGTCACAGCTTCACCTCACAGCCCCTACAGCAAGGGCTGACAACTTTACCGTCCTCACACCCACATGGTGGAATCAATTTCTTCTACATGAGAGAACATCAATGTCTTTACTAATCTTTAAATGCACGCACTTGAGGCTAAAACACATTTTGTAATCTGCATAGCTCTGTAGATTTTTTAGCATGTTGTTATACGCTTTACAAAGGGTTTGACTAGTGAAAAAGCAAATCTCAAGCCTAAATTTAAATTCAGTTTTCTCAAGAAAGGGTATTTAATTAAGCATATGCAGCACTACCAATTATTTGAATTTGTGTTCCTTAATTTTTGTAAATCTGAATTGTTATCCAAATCTATAAATCTTTCACACACAAAAAATAAAAATGACTTTCATTTCACTCACTTTTTAATTCTATGTCAATGCTAATCTGCAGTGGCACTGATTTATCTGCTACACAAAAGAAGTACAATATAGTTAGACATCATTGCAGATGACATCTATATTCTAAATAAATGTAAACCTTTAATTATTAAGCCTTACAAAACTGTAAACAGGCTTCAGTATAATTCGAAAATACTGACAATTCCTTGTACAACAAATCTACATCAATTTGTTAAAATATCCATCCATCCATCTTTCAGTTTATCTATCTATCTATCTATCTATCTATCTATCTATCTATCTATCTATCTATCTATGCCTCCTTCCTTCCTTTCCTCCATTCATCCATCTATCGATCTATCTATCGTTTATCTATGTCAATTCAATTCACCTTTATTTGTATAGCGCTTATACAATGTAGATTGTGTCAAAGCAGCTTCACATAAAAGGTCATAGTAAATAGGAACAGTGTAGTTCAGTTTGTAGTGTTTAAGTTCAGTTCAGTTTAGCTCAGTTCAGTGTGGTTTAATAATCACTACTAAGAGTCCAAATACTGAAGAGCAAATCCAACGATGCGCAGCTCTATAGATCCCGAACCATGCAAGCTAGTGGCGACAGCAGAGAGGGAAAAAAAAACTTCACTAAATGGCGGAAGTGAAGAAAAAAAAACCTTGAGAGAAACCAGGCTCAGTTGGGCACGACCATTTTAATTTCTCCGCTGGCCAAACGTCTTGTGCAAAGCTGCAGTCTCAGTGGCGGAGGCTGGAAGCTGGCCTCAGCGAAGACTCGTCTGTCTCTGGAGCGTCACAGGAATCAGTCTCATGTTCTCCACTCCTCCATGACCACCACAGTAGCTGCTCAGGATACGGCCTGGTCGAGGATATGGAAACTTTGGGATCATCTCGTCGTTGGTCTTGGATCGAATCAGTGACTCTGCATAGTCTGAGGGCCTCGGGAAGAGTATCCCCAGGTGGAAATGGAGAATAAAGAAAATAATTAGCGTAGCTGATGTTCATAGTGTATATCAGCAAGATGCAGAACCTGTGTGGAAGCCCACTAAGTGGTGCACTGAGTGTACGCTTTACTGAACAGATAGGTCTTTAATCTAGTTTTGAATTGGGAGAGTGTGTCTGAGCCTCGGACGTTATCAGGAAGGCTATTCCAGAGTCCATCTATCTATCCATCCATCCATCTATCTATATATTCATCCATCCATTCATCTGTCCATCTATCAATTTGTCCAAATATGTTCAAATTATATTTTTCCAAGTGAAATTTTGTAAATAATTAGGATTTTTTTAAAAACAATTTTAGGTTATTTTATAAATTATTTATGTTATATTAGGGCAGCATGATATTGGAAAAATCTGACATTGCGATATTTTGTTTTGCCGCGATATGAATACAATTTCAACAGACGATTTGAACAGCTCTATTTGGAAAAATTCCATTTATTTAGATCAACTAGGATGATCAAGTCTTTTTCTGTCTGCATAAAGTACAATAAATTACAAGCTAAAATAAATAAAGATATAAACAGTGCTTTATGGTTTTTTGGGGAGTCAGACAATATTCAAGTATAGAAATTGAACAAAATTAAGTGTAAAATAACATGGTCATCATTGTATAAATGCTAAAAATATATATTTAATAATTTCTTTATCATTTTATCTTTAATAAATAATCTAATATTGCAGATACACACACTGCTTAAACGATATATTGTTCAGCCCTAATCCCAACTCAACATTGCAAATCCTACGATGTGACTATTGCAGACACACACATTGTGATATTGATGCTGAAATTATATATTGTGCAGCTATAGTTAAAACTCACCAAAACTATTTGGTTACCAGCAGACTTAACAAATGTGTTCCACACAAGTCAGTCATAAAGCACAGATCTGGACCTACTGGTGTGCAAGTAAACGATATGCATTTGCACAGCCAGCGAATTCTAGAAAGACACTGACATTTTTATACAAACATGTTTATTAAACCAAGGTGATCTACCTGCTACAAATGGTTGTAAGTGTAGACCTGAAAGAGGAGGATTCCAGAAAACTGTACAAAAGTTGTATTTCTACTAACAACTGAAGCTCTCAAAAGTGGATGTAATATGACTAGAGCATGTCTGATAAGCCTGAAACATTCAAACCCACTGATTTACAGAGAAAATTACAACCATGCACAGATACACACACACTTACATATATGGATTATGAGGACTATAGGCATAATGGATTGCATAAGGTAAAAAAAGTGCTTATTAAATGGCATTACTCTACCCGTAAACCCAACTTTTGAAATTTTGAATGTCCGAAAAACCCATAAAGTATAAGTTTAAGCAATTTGAATTACGAGGACACATGGCATGTCCTCATAAACCACCCTAATAGAATACAACTAGGTGGTATCCATGTCATTACACAGTTTTGTGTCCTCTTAAACCATATATATATATATATATATATATATATATATATATATATATATATATATATATATATATATATATACATACATATACATACACACACATATACACATACATACACATACATATACACACACTTACACACAATTGAGTCAATACAACAGCGAACATTAAAATATGCAGAGACACTTTCTCGCACACACACAAACAAACATAAACACAAGTTATTATAAAAGAGAATGTACAGCCTCGGCTAAAGCATCAAGGCTCATTGAGAGACAGGAAACCAACACGCACACGCACAAACATACAATAAAGCAAATTACTGGCTTAGAAAAATATATATTCACAGCTGCCCTCTGCAGCTCTATGGCACATTTAAAACAAGATAAACCGTCTCAGTCCATCACACACAGCCTTCTCATAGTCACAATCATTTCTTACAGGGATTAAACCTGCTGCTGAAATAACTACTGTGTTTTTAAAGTTAGTCCGAGACAAGTCTCAACACGTTTCCTGAAAAACCAGCTTTAGCGGCGAAAGGAAAACAAACCCGAAACAAATCAGAAAAGGCTGCTCTCCGAAATCATGAACCTGAGAGTCATCACAGTCCAGCAGAGACGGCAGATCTATGAAGAATTGCTAGTAAACAGACTGTAAACATCATTTTAGGGACGTGTCCAAATAAAATGAAATCTACGAATGAATTATTCATATTTCAGATCAGTGTTCCAGGTGATGTGAATCATAATTTGCTGTCAAGAACGATTTGACTTTTACACCGTTATAGATTAAGCTTTACAAACCCAGCAACAACAAAAAAATAAATGTTTGTACAAAAGGTTGGAAGATTATTATTTTTTTTAAATGACTATAGTACAATTAAAAATGGTGCAAAAGTACAATCTTACCATTCTTAACCTTAAACAATCAGCATTATAGGTTTGGCAGTAGATTACGGGTCAGTCAGGAGTGCAGTTTAACAATCAAAAGTTTTAGCTGTCAATAACTGCTGGCTCCTCCTCCTGCCTCGTCTCATTGGTTGAGGCCACTGGGCCGGCCCACCATAGCACCAGAGCATTGTCCGGCCGAACGCCGTTAGTTGGCATCACGTTCCCTTCCTCTGAATCAGATGTCGAGTCCTCACTGTCAGACGGCCAGAAGAACTTACGTTGACCACTGGACGAAGCCATCAATGGCATGAAAGGATGGACACTGCAGCAATAAGACAAAAAAAAAAAAAAAAGTGTACTGAAATACTTGGAAAATATGATGACAAAATAGAACAGTGCATCTGCCTTCAACTGAACTAAGCATTAACAGTGACATACTAAACCGAACTGAAGGAGTATCAATTGACCAGAACAACACCAGCATTCTAGACTCCTCTCCTGCCTGCCTGAATTGCAGGAATGTTCCCGAATTTGAAATATTATGTCTTTACTATGTTTTCTTCATCTATGTTAGGCTGCTTTAACACAATCTACTCTGCAAAAAGCGCTATAGAATTAAAGATGAATGACGTCATGAATTGCTCACTTTAATCATTTTCGCCTTTATTCCTGTGGACTAGAAGGCCAAACTGAACAGCCAATCAGAGTTCTCTCTGTTACTGACGGCAAAAGGTCTGGGGCCTCATGTACGAAGACTTGCGTTGAATTCACACTAAAACATTGCGTACGCACAAAGCTGTAAACGTGCGTACGCAATAAAAAATTCAGATGTATGAAACAGTGCGTACGCGGAATCCCACGCACATTCTCTTTGTACATCCGAATTAACTTGAAACTGAGCACACGTGCACAAAACCCCTCCCTGCCTCCTCCCCCAATAAATATGGTAATGAAAAAGCAATGGCAAAAGCAAAAAGCAAAAAGAGAAACTTTGAACAGAATGTGAATTGGAGGTGCTCCTTTCGGTGGTAGACCAGAGAAAAACTGTGTTTTTTTTGTCCTGCGGAATTAATAACAAAAGAAAAAAAAATAGAGTGGGAGAGTTTAGCTGACTCAGTTAACGCAGTGGGGTCTGAACGTCGCACTGTAAGTAAACAAAAAAAAGAAATGGTCCGATGTAAAAGTGTAAAATTTTGTAGTGTCTATTTAGGCTAAGTGCGAATAGCACACCTCGTTGGAATGAGCTAGTTGAGTGATTCCCACCCATCACTGTTGTGAGTGGCGTAACTCGTAAAACGCAAGGCAACATGTTTTGACATGATTGATCATGAACCCGGTTCGAATCCAGCGTCTGATGAAGTAATTCTTCTTTTTCCCCCCACTAAATATCACACTTTGCCTACCCTTCATCACGAGGAAAACAAGTAGGAATCAATAATAAGTGTGTGTACTATGTTAAGCACATTTGAGCATCACATATTATTTGCACATTTATTGAATGGAAATGTTTCCGATTCACGCATGCAAATTCGTCTTCAGATGGCGCCTTTATAGCAATGTGCGTGCAGTAGATTGATCCGATTACATTGGGAAAACTGGCGTCGCTGCAAATTGTGCTTTAATGTTTAGCTGGTCAACTGCATGGTATGGAAACCTTATATAACTGCTGGACATGCGGATGATCCCGTCCCATACAGCTGTTATTGCACGGCCCAAAGATGCTTTGTAGTGTGCAATTTAACACAATTGCCTCTAGGAGTCGCCAATGAAAATAAAACAAACACACACAATAACTGCTCGTACGCCAGACATGAAGTTGGCGTGGACCAACGCACATTCTCACGTTCATTTCATCGTTAGTAAATCCATAAGTGAGCGTGAAATCTGGCATACACAATGTTTTTTGTGCGTACGCAGCGTTGATACATGAGACCCCTGGTGTGTGGACGGGTCTAAATTTAAATGCCACAAAACTAAGCTGACCAATGGGTCTTTAAGATCCAGAAATTAAAATAAAATATATTAGATGTTAGTTTCAAGGATATCTATAAGCTAATGTGCTCCAAAACGGAGACAAAATTCACGATTAGAAAAAATAAAGCTGATATAAACATTCAAAGCTTTCAGTTTGTCACTTAAGTCAATCAATGTTTTTTTTTTACGTCACCTCATACTTCAGTTTCTCATCAAATCTTGACCAATCAAATGCTCTCTAGTATCTAACATGCCCGCCCCTTTCAAGACGCTTCTCATTTGCTTCTCATTAGATGTGCCTGATCTGATATAGAAGACATTAGTGAATGTTAGTGTTATTACAATTTGTTTTGCCCCACAAAAGTGCTCTTGAAGTTTCTTGTGATTACAGTTGAACCACTGAAGTCATATGGAGTCTCTGGATCGTTGTTGTGTATAGAGGGTAAGAGAGCTCTAGGATTTCATCTAAACTATCTTAATTTATGTTGCGAAGATAAACGAAGGTCTCAGGGGATTGGAATGACATGAGGGTGAGTAATTAATGACAGAAGTTTAATTTTTGAGTGAACTAACCCTTTAAATGATGTTGATTTGAAAATAGGTACCACAGTATTAACTAAGCCAGTGTTTATCAACCACGTCCCTGTACAACCACCTGTAATCCACATTTTTCATGTCTCCTTAACCAAACACACCTGATTCCGACCATCAGCTCATGAGCAGAGACTGAAAGACCTGTAATGGGTGTGACAGACAAAGGAGACATCCAAAACATGGAGTGTTGGTGGTCTTGCAGGAACGTGGTTGTGAAACACTGGACCTACAATAAGCAAACAACTGGATTAGCAATTGAAAAGCAACAAATCAGCATTATCAGATATTGCTTTGATTACATAAATATATATGAACATTTGAGGTCAGATTTTTTTTTTAATTAAACCCCCTGAATTATTAGCCTGCCTGTTTATTTTTTACCCAATTTCTGTTTAACAGAGAGAAGATTTCTAAACATAAAAGTTTTAATAACTCATTTCTAATAACTGATTTATTTTATCTTTGCCATGATGATTTTAAATAATATTTTACTAGATATTTTTCAAGACACTTCTGTACAGCTTAAAGTGACATTTAAAGGCTTAACTAGGTTAATTAGGTTAACTATGAGCAGGTTAGGGTAATTAGGCAAGTTATTGTATAACAATGGTTTGTTCTGTAGACTATAGAAAAAAATATATAGCTTAAAGGAGCTTATAATTTTGACCTTAAAAAGGATTTAAAAAAAATTAAAAACTGCTTTTAGTCTAGCTGAAATAAAACAAATAAGAATTTTTTCTTGCTCTGTTAAACATCATTTGGGAAATAATTAAAAAAGAAAAAAATTTCAAAGGGGGGGCTATACTTTTCTAATTTTTACTGTATTTTATTGTTATAGTGGTTTAATGCCACATTCACATAACATATTTAAGTCCTTAATGTTATTTACCTGTTTAGTCACTTTAAACCGTACACTTGCTGGATTCTCATGTTTAATTGCTCTTGTACTTTATATCCAACGAAAAATTTGTCGAAAAAAACGATATCATTAAAAATAATTTTCATTTTTCACATTTTTTAAATTAAAAAAAATTACGTTCATTTAAAATTTTATATGAAAAATCTGTTTTACAAAAATACTGAAAAAACACAACTGATTTTCATTTTCTTGAGCAGCAAATCAGCATATTTTTGAAAGACCATGTAAAACTGAAAACTGGAGAGCCATAATAAAAGGTGAAAGGATTCAAATCTATCCATAAATGCTGTAATATTTTTAAAGCAGTTTTTCTCTGAACTAACCCTTCTACACCAGCTTAGATTTTTCATTTCATACATCTTCTAAACATTATTCAAATTATAATAACTGTACCTGACACCATTAGTACAGTCAGTGTGTGCCTGAAACTGCAGCAGTGGCTTTAGTATCTCCTCATTCCCATCAGGCAGCGCTGTAAAAGTGTCCCACACTGACACCACCCCGTCAGTGTCCCCGCTCAGTAGATACTGTCCGGATCTAAATCAGACACACATATATAAATATGTTGGGTCAACAGTAAAGTGGTTCAATTTAGTCAAGTTAAAAATCTGAATATTACTGGTCCAGGTCAAAGTAGATGCGCTGGTTTGTATTGACATTCCTCTGCATGGAGAACAAAACCTGTCCTGGATCTCGGAGGTCCCAACACAAGATCTCTGAATCCTAAAAGCAATGACATCAAAGTAGTTTACCCAAAAAAGTTGTTACTTGTTTCAAATCTTCATCAGTTTCTTTTTTCAGTTAAAAACAAAAGAAGATATTTGGAAAAATGTAACCATTAACGTCCATAGTTTGTTTTTCTTACATTGGAAGTCTGATTGGTTAATGAGTCCACTGACCTTTCGCCCGCCTGTGTACAGGTGATAGCCGTTGGGTGAGAACAGCAGGTGTGTAAGGCCTCCGTGGTGTCGAGTGGGCAACAGAGCCAGCAGAGAGCCATCATCACAAGAGTAAAGGCCGACCGAGCGGGAGTACGAGCCGCAGGCATACATGGACTGGCACTGACTGAAGGCAATGCATGAGATAATGCCAGTCTGACCCCGTTTCTTGACTTCAGGAGGTACCAAATGAAGAGAAAAAAAAACAAGTTATTCATCATCAGTTTGGTTTCCTATTAAAGGATAATGAAGAAACACAAGAAATGAGAAAAGTCCAGATGAAACAACCTGTTATTAAAGCAAGTTCAAGAACTCCGAAACCATGACTGCTGTTTTAATGCATCCCTTTCATAGCATGAGACATCAGCATTGCAGTACAGAACAGCTCTTTTAGCATTATTCTAAACATTGTCTATGCAACAGTATTATGTGCCGCTCAATGGAAAAATAGCTTTCGGAGTCATGAATAAATTAGTTTTTTGGTTTTTTTGGCAGGAAATTGATGCATTTTCCTTAGGCGCAGTTTCAATGCCGTTCCTTTTTGTGCAATTTGAATGGTAGTGGAAGCGAGCGCAGCTATAAACAACCTAGGAAGTTGGGAAAGGTCTTAAAGGTGCAGTATATGTGAGTTTGACATCCGGTGGTTGAACTAGGTATTGCATTCCTGGATCAAAGAAAACGCAAGCGCAGGTTGCCAGATAGAGGACCAACAGGAGCGAGTCTGACAATTGAGCTTAAAGGCTGATTTAAATCATGTCATATATGAAAGCAACGGCACCCGATAGAAGAAATATTTTCCATATTAAAATGAGTTTTTGTTCTAACCTACTCCTCGAATTGATATATTAGAAACTGCTTCTATTTCTTGCAGCTGAACAACAAAAACTATGACAATGATCACCTCAGGTACACCTCACGTGCTTTATTCACTGTTAAATGCTCACAATGCGAGTATGAATGCCATTTCACATGACATTTACTGCCAAACTACCGAAAGCAGCAGCGGATAGTTTACCTCAGATCTTGAAAACAAAATAAAATAAACTTAAAAACTGTGACTCAGTGCAAGCCAACACATATCAGTGATTCAGCATCTACATTTAATGACATTAAAGAGGATTAATATGTATTAATTAGATTATAAACATTATGATTTCGTGAATGAGTGCACTATTCTGTGCTTTTGAATGGCGGTATTTAAATTTCTGTCATGTTTCGTCCGGTGCAAACAGCCCAATTGCTCATCACTGCAAATCTCGTCACTTAACGTGTTGTTAGAACACGGAGTTACAATGTAACCTGCTCACCTAATGTTTACATTTGTAATATTTATATTACTTGCTAATTAATAACCGCATGTGGAACACTGAATCTGCATCTCATTTCGGAGTCTGCTACTGTCCACCGTAGTTTGCACCAGGGTGCTGAAATATAATAGGCTAAACTGGTAGTGAGCGGATTAAAGGAACCAAAGCAAAAACAGCGTTCCAGCAGCTACCAGACATTTTCAAAGCAGAATATCTGATTTCAGCATTGTTTTTCAGATAAATGTTCACTGAGCATGTTTCTTAAATATCTGCTAACATATTATGGTATTTTTACGCTTTAGAACAGGGCTGACCAACCCTGTTCCTGGAGATCGACCTTGCTGCAGATTTCAGTTGCAACCCATTTCAAACACACCTGTCTGTAATTATCAAGTGCTGTTCAGGTCCTAATTAATTGGTTTAGGTGTGTTTGATCAGGGTTGGAGCTGAACTTCGCAGGAAGGTCAATTTCCAGGAACACGGTTGAGCACCACTGCCTTAGAAGATTAAAAAAACTTACATACACAACCTTTAAAGAGTCGTATAACGATTAAGTAGATCACATGATCAAACCAAAGCAAACATATATCTTTTTTTTTTAAGTCAAATAATCTGCTTGTTAAGTCTGACATCACGCGAAGCAGCTTACAGATCCAGGAGCTCTATCAAACTGTATGGGGAGGCTTGAGGACATCCAGAAGAAACACTGTCTGCACAGAGCACGCAGTATTCTTAAGGACACCTCTCACCCTGCTCACAGACTGTTTTCTCTCCTGCCTTCCGGCAGGCGCTTCAGGCTCCCCCGGTCAAAAACCAGCAGACTGAGGAACAGCTTTTTCCCCAGAGCTGTCTCCCTTTTGAACTCTGTCCCTCACTGACTCTTTTGCCCCCCCAATACACCCCCCACACTCCTCTAACTTATACTCCTCACAATCACTGCACTATTTAACATTTGCACATTTAAAGTTTGCACATATTCATTGCACTGATTCATTTATCTGAACTGTACATACCCACAGCACATGAACATTTGTAATTGTTTATCTATCTGCCACTCCTGATTATTAGCATCCTGTACATATATTTATTTATTGTAAATCTGTTCATAGCTAATACAACCTGTATATAATGTTCATAGTACATCCATCTGTAAATATTACCATAGCTTTTCTATAACTGTACTTTATAACTTATACCTGTATCCTGCACTTGCTGCTATTGCACTGCTGGTTAGACCGAAACTGCATTTCATTGCCTTGTACTTGTACATGTGTAATGACAATAAAGTTGAATCTAATCTAATCTAAATCTAAACAAATGGTAATAATAAACGTTTACAAAGCACTGTAATACTTTTGAAAACCATGGCTAATCATTTATAATTTTTTACAAATTGTTAAAATATTGATGTCTGTGATGAAGCAAATCTAGAGACTGTTGTGTACACCATGATTTTATAAATAAAATCACTTCAATGTGTTATATGACATAAACATCAAAAATATTTTCTCAATTCAATGGTTAGACCCGGAAACAGTATTCCATACGTCATATATAATATAATATAATATAATATAATATAATATAATATAATATAATATAATATAATATAATATAATATAATATAATATAATATAATATAATTACGTTCAACCCTTCCTCAACCTGAACAAAAGAACTTTTGTGTCACACAAGCAGAGCAATAATTACAATAGCAAGGATGAAGCAACGTCAATGAGTCAGTCACTACAAACATGCTAAGATAATTATATCCACAGCCACTGTCTAGATCAGAGCCAAGCATGCCATGTTAGCTTAATCAAGCCAAATATGTGTTTCCCGCCATGAATGTGTTTGGAATGAATCCACCCAAACAAACAAAAAGAAATTAAATGGGATTACAGGCATTCCACACCCATGCAAGCCAGCCAGTCGTCTTAATGACCCTGATTAAGACCCGTTTGAAGAGTGAGTGTGATTGATGTAGTGGTTATTCCACGATGAGAGGGTCCCTCACCCATGGTGGGCCGCTGCTCGCAGTCTCTGCCAGGACGGTCGGTGTGGAATACCCTGACAATTTTATCAAAGCCACAGTAGAGCTGAGAGCCGTCAGGAGAGAAACACAGAGAATGAGCCGCTGTCAGCTCATCCAGGTGGTTGTAGGGTCGAAAAGATGCACGAAGGTCCCCATAGAAGGCGTCCCATATGTGGACAGGGTTGTCTCGGCTACTGCTGGCAATGCTAAAGGGGAAACGAGAAGGAGGAAAAATTAAATGCATTGAATGTTGCTGCAAAGACTAAAACCAGTTTTCTCCAAACAAAATCTATTGTTTTAGGAAAAACAAGAGATTGTGACATCAGACTTGACAGTCAGTCTGGCTACCCTTCAAACGGCAGCACAAAAGACCCATTTTAAATTGAGAATCTAACAAATGAAGAGCTACAGCGATTTGAAGCGAAAGATGACAAATATTGCTAGACAAAAAAACAAGGCATATGTGAACATGTCTTTCCAAAGGTTTAGAAAATTCCTGGGAAAATGCATCTGGACAAATTAGCATACATATTTTATGATGACTTTACATTGATGGAAAACTATTTTTTTAATAAAACTTTATAATATTATAATGTTCCCTACACAAATTTTGCCCATGTTCAACTTAAAAGGTCATGATCGGCTCTCATTGAGTAATTGCATTTTATTTATATTTCACACTGTTCTGGAAATATAACCACAAATGTTTCAGCTCAAAGCCTTCCTCAGTGTGTGAAATACAGGTAACACTTTATTTCGATGGTCCATTTGAGTATCCGTAGACTGTCTGCTTGATACTGCTCCTTCAACTGACATTTAACTGACTATAAGAAACTTTGCAAGTACATGTCAACTTACCCTAACCCCAACCTAATAATCTAGGTTACTTATAATCTAATGAGAATTAGCTGGCATGTAGATGCAATGTAACTTAAATTCAACAAACAGACCATCAAAATAAAATGGGACCAAAATATGTTATTAAAATTGGCGAAAAGTTGGTTTACATTCATTTATTTATCAGGTGTTTCTCATTTAAATAGAATTGATTTATTCTTCATTTAAAATAATTTATTGAGCAAATCATCAAAGAGAGAAATAATAAAAAAATACATTTTAATATCATATACAAACTACAACAGATAGAGAATAAGGGAAAGTAAAAAAGTAGGATAAAGTGGTCGGAAGAAATGAGTCATTTAATTTTTTGTTAATTCTACCATGAGGTAGGTAAAGCCCCAGTCAGATCATAAGATTTTGTTATGATTTCGGCATGATTATTTTGACAAAGTGTTGTAGGGATTCGTAAACCACAAATGGGCGTCGTGAAATAAGATTAAATTGTTTCTTCCTGTGTAATATGGCATAGTTCACAACAACTGATGCATGTCTGCGACGCCTCACGACACCATCACAGAAAGTTTAGCATGTGTAATTTTTTTCTCGTTCTACTCGACGAGTTCCATCACGTGGGTTATACTGGGCAATAGGAGCACATCATTTCTCAGTAATCTACAGGTGCGGCCGTTAATCTGTGGGTCAGGTAATCAAAAAAATAGGCTGCATATTTACATAAGGGTGGGTTCTCGGGTAGATAAGATCAATCATTGGTTATGCAAACTTTTACTAGTTTCTCTAAAATAGTAAGGTCTTTTGAACAATTTTATTTGACAGACTGCTACAAATATGCAGACAGCTCCATTCTCACAAGGAGTTTCTGAGTTCTCTCATACTTTCGACCGAGTTCATTCTTCCGAGGTAATCTGGGAGCATGTTCAGTGCTGCGAATACATTGTAAACGCCTGTCTTGCTCATTCAAATTACTTGATTAAACTAATTCAAATGAAATTCACCAGCAATGGATGATTTTGTCATTAACAATGAAAACAGTTTAATATAGGTTTCTCTTATTTAGGCTAGATTTTATTTTATATATTAATCCAGTTTGTGTTCTGGCGCCATTCCACTACTCAGCTGTGCGGGTGGATGATTTGTTCCGCTCCGTGGAAAATAAGGATTTATTTAATGCTTCATGGTAATTGTTGTCTCACAAACAGCTGTCATAAATTTGCTAATTTCTTTAATAAGTGATTATTTTGTCTTAAGTTAAAGTTAAGTCTTAAGTTTAAAAAGCAAACCATGGCTGGAATATATAGCCTACATTTAGATTTAAAATAAAATATTTTAATATTAAAAAGGAAATATACGTTTGATCCTATCTATGTCGTAATAAATGGCATTAAATAATGTAGCCTAGTTGTCAGCAAGCATCAGTGTTTATTGAGATTGAAATAAGATTAAAAAAACATTGAAATTAAGATAAGAAATATTGTTATAGCAACACTTTGTGAAATTACGCTGGTCGCAAACGTCATAGAATGACTGATTGTGAAGGAACGTGTAGCGATTTTACCAAGACAAAAATTACATAATCTGACACAGTGACTTTCGTAACCGACAATAAAAACCATGTAATTTGACCGGGGCTTAAAATTATTTCACAAGCGAGAAAAGGTGAATGAAAATGTTCTGGAAAATGTTAATTTTTGATTAACTAAATAAATAATTCAAATGAAATAAATTAGTAAAGTAAACAGTATAAATAAATAGTACAACAGCAATAAATAAATCAAGTACATATGCTTATACATAAAGTGCACATTAAAGGTTTAGGTATGAGTTATCTTGGACTTTATATATCTTTACAAGCTTTTTTCCACATAATATTTCTCTTTTCACAATGTTTTCTCAATCAGTGTAAGAAAGGCCCAAAATTTCATATACAAAAATAAAAGCACCCTTAGACTCTAAATATCACACGCTCTAGCCATTCATCAAATCAAGATGGTGTAGTAGATTTCCAATATCTTAGAATAATTCTCCATCCAAATACCATAGCGAGACAGCACCATTGTCTTTGTTGTTGAGAGGGACAAGCATCTTCTGGTAAAAAACTCAAATCACAAAGCAGGGTTCATGTGGTGTGTTAAGCTGAAAATATTATTAACAAAATGTAGAATCTCCCACAAAATGATTCTTAATATTCACTTGTGTTTCACAGAATATAATATTATGGATTTGGAGCACCATAATAATAAGTAAATTATGTCATAAATTGTATTTTTATATATATAACGTTTAGTCTCAACAGGAGGGCAAGATCTTTTACAAATGTCTTGAGTTAAAATGAAGGAAGTAAATGACCTGAATACTGAGCACCTCCCCTGGAGGCAACAGCCAATCATAAGTGAGAGTTAATGATCAGCCCCTGTGGACAGCTCTGCAGCCAATGACAGCAGTCCGAACATTACGCTTACACACGCCTGGAAGGCAAAGCTCAAAAACTGCTGTGTTCCAGAGAGCTTCAAAAGTACTTGTAAACAATTTCCAAACCAGATAGATGCTGTCAACTTGTTACCGACCATGTCTTGTGTGACTTCTTTAACCTCATCCTCTTCATCTTTATCATTCTTTATTAAGTTCACAGTTTCGTCCTTGACCCACAACCCTCCCTCTTCTTTGTCATTTTCAGTTGCTGCAGGGTGGATTCTGTAATCCCAAACAGTGTTTGATCAGAGCAGATGCTGCGTGTGTGAAAACAGCACACGCCACAGTTAACGAGCCCTCGTTAGCAACCTGCCGCAGTTTTCTGTGACTGACATTGATTTAGACTGATTTCTGTTCCATTGCCTTTTGTCCCAAAAAAAGCACCAACCATCAAAGAGAGCATCATTAAACGAGAGATGGAGAGACAGAGAACTGGAAAGGAAGAATAAGAGGCCACTTTTACTCTAAACAATTGCAGTGCTACTTTTAGAAAACTAACACACAAACATCCAGTTATAGGGCTGGAAAAATTACATTACTATCTCTTCTTCTGTTTTTTTCCAATGCATTAAAAATGATTAACGCAGAACTTGTATGGCAGTGCCAGACATAAAGACTTGATAAAACAAAAGACATACAGACAGACAGTCAGACTTTCTCAAAAGAATAACAGACCGAACAACAGATTGACAGATAGAACACAGATTCACAAAGACCAAACCAAAAGACAGACAGATGAACTGACAGAGAGAGACAGAGCTAGACAGACAAACAGAAAGACAGAGAGACAGACAGATAGTTCAACAGACAGTAAAATAGATAAACAGAACAACAGGCAGACAGAAAGAGACAGACAGAGAGAACTTTAGAATAATAGACAGATTATTAGACAGACAGACAATCAGAGAGACAGATTATTAGCCGGCCGGCCGGCCGGCCGGATGGCCGGACGGACGGACGGACGGACGGACAGACGGACGGACGGACAGACGGACAGACGGACAGACGGACAGACGGACAGACGGACAGACGGACAGACGGACAGACGGACAGACGGACAGACAGACAGACAGACAGATAGATAGATAGATAGATAGATAGATAGATAGATAGATAGATAGATAGATAGATAGATAGATAGATAGATAGATAGATAGATAGATAGATAAAACAGACAGAGAGCAAGTTAGACAGACAGACAGTTCAACAGAAAGACAGAATAACAGACAGGCAGATAGACAGGAGACAGCTCAAGACAGTTATACAGCCAGACAGAGAGAAAGACAGAAAGTTAGATAGACAGACATATCAACAGACAGACAGAATAACAAACAGACAACTAGACAGACAGAAATTAGAATGATAGACAGACTGACAGTCAGACATACAGATAGATAGATAGACAAACAGAAGGACAGACAGACAGCTATACAGCTAGACAAAGAGAAAGACAGAGAGTTAGATAGACAGACATATCAATAGACAGACAGATAACTAGACAGACAAAAAGTTAGAAAGACAGACAGACAGACAGACAGTCAGTAAGATGGACGGACGGACGGACGGACGGACAGATGGATAAAAGGATAGATGGACAGACAAACCGACCGACCGACAGACAGACAGACAGACAGACAGACAGAAAGATAGATAGAAAGAAGGATAGCTCAACAGCTCAACACACAGATAGCCAGACAGCCAGATTGAGAGAAAGACAGAAAGTTAGATAGACAGACACACAACAGACAGACAGATAACTAGTCAGGCAGAAAGATAGAATGATAGACAGACAGTCAGACAGATAGTTAGACAGACAGCAGGATAGACAGACAGATCAACAGACAGACAGTTCAACAGACAGACATATTATCAGACAGACAGAACGATAAACAGACAGACAGACATACAAATCAACAGACAGAAACCTAGACAGTCAGACAGAAAGTTAGATAGACAGATCAACACACAGTCAGAGAGAAAAATAGACAGAACAACAGACAGATAGCTAGACAGTCAGACAGAACAATAAACAGACGGACGGATGGACGGACGGACAGATAGATAGATAAAACAGACAGAGCAAGATAGACAGAAAGACAGTCAGACAAAGTTAGACAGACAGACAGACAGTTCAACAGAAAGACAGAATAACAGACAGACAGACAGATAGAAGAATAGACAGACAGAAAACTAGACAGACAAAAAGTTAGAATGATAGACAGACAGACAGACAAAAAGACAGATAGAAAGTTAGATAAACAGACCAACAGACAGACAGACAAGCAGACAAAGAGAAAGACAGAAAGTTAGATAGACAGACCAACAGACAGACAAGCAGACAAAGAGAAAGACAGAAAGTTAGATAGACAGACCAACAGACAGACAGACAAGCAGACAAAGAGAAACACAGAAAGTTAGATAGACAGACAGATAGACAGAGAAAAATAGACAAACAGACAGATAGATACACAGACAGACAGACCGATTACTCTCTCCTAAGGGTTTCTCAGAAACAGGAAATGTGAGCAGCCTCAATCATTCTAAGCCTTGAAATTGACATTCTGAGGTAAATCCAACAATCTCTGCCACAGAAGGAGACAAGGCTCATCAGCACTGATCATAACAGAAAATAAACACAGCAATACTGGAGCTGGAACAATAGCAGCTTAATTAAACAAAACACAATCTCTTTAAAGACGTGCCACATCTCTGGAAAGAATTAACTGGGCCACTTTGTAAAACAGAAAATGGAGATGGTAAAATAAATGTGACTGTGGACATAAGTGGTGTTAATCAGAGGATGAAACTGGACAATTGAAACCATTTGTAGTTAATGATGAACGTGCACGCATGTGAATGGGATTTCAGAACAACTGCGGTAAGTCAATCTTCGGGTGAACTACCCTTTAAAACCCATGTCTAACATTTTAACAACAGCCATGGGCATCCAATTACATTAGTCTTTATCAGTGTAGACATTGACTGAAAAAAAGACTTCTGATCTTCCTCTGGATCATGAGTGTGAAACATTGGCACGCAGAAGCTGTTTTATTCTGTTATGAGCTGAATGGGAAGCCAAACACAATTATTCTCCAAAGCACAAACAGGACAAAGCATTCGCACGCTGCATATCAATTTGGCCACCGCTACACAAGTCTAACTGTCAGCTGCTTTGCTGAACGGATAATAGGCCACAGTTTGTTTTGCTTTATTTGCTGCCCGCTAGCAGTCAAAATAGCTGTTGAGATAAATACAAAATGACCACTATTAATGAGGGTTTCAAACCACCCTGCAAACAGTCCATTTACATTCCGCACACCATCCACAATAACAGGGATTCTCAAAATGACATCATTACGGGTAAAGGCGGACTCTTAGCACTCTTTAACTTAAAAGGAGCACACAACACAAAAGATAATATGCTGTAAATATTTATACTACTGTTTAGAAGCTGGGGTCACTGAGATTTTCCATTCAAAAATAATTTCAATTAAAATAGTTTATTCAAAATATTACAAAACCTTTTATTAAACATAAAATCTGATCTTTCATATATTGATTTGGTTTTTAGGATTTTTTTTAACCTGATCAATGTTGGAAAAAGTTGTGCTTCAGCCTCTATGTGTTCGTTTCCATGATTCACAAAGTTTGTTGGATGTTTTCCCTGCGATGCTGTCAGGGCCGATACAGCAAAGCTGTTGGTTTGCAGCAAGCATTTTTGTCAAGAGAGCTGAACGAGAATTGGAGAATGGCGGACTTGGTCTTTTAACAGATGAGTTCGTTACCATTCAGACACATCGCCTATATCCGTGCTGCTGCATTCGCCTATGTTTAAAATCCTCCAGATTACAGGCAGGGCTAATGGTTGAAACAGACAGTGCAAGAGACCTGCTGCACTGCTATCCACTGTGTCTGCATTCAGACCTGGGGATTCAGAGGAGAGAAGTCCTCCTCATTTATAGTGATTACATGATTATCTTTATAATGATATAACAAACTGTCTTTATGTTTGAAATTGATATTAATGAAATTACAAATATCAAATGTAGCAGGACATTAAATATCTTTTTATTTCTTTGAATTTAAACTTCCTAAACTATAAAATCTCGTGTCTCAACGTGCCAACTGACAATAATTGTTCGCTACCCTTTCTTTCCCCTGCTTTGCTGGCCACGTCCACTCCGGCCTCTGCTCGCAGCGTTCTACGCCCATTAAAAAGCATTTGTTGAAAAAATTCTGAGGTAGACTTGAACCGAAAGAGGGGTGTTTCATAGCCCTTTAACATTTACATATCAATCAAATATATCCTAACCCTTGATGAGCATATTATAATTTTTTTATCTATCTGTAAAAAATATATATAGTACATTCATACTGCTCATGCATACATATACAGACAAAATTATTAGCCCTCTTGTGAAATTTCAATTCTTTTTCAAAAATTTCCCAAGTGCTGTTTAACAAAGATAAACCTTTTTCAATATATTCTTAAACATAGCAGTTTTGAGAACCATTTTCTTTTGTCTTTGCCATGATGACAGTGCATATTATTTTCCTATTTTTTTGCAAAATACGAGTATTCAGTCCAAAGTGCAATTTAGAAGGCTTAACTAGGTTAATTAAGCAAGTTAGGTTAACAAACCCATGTTAAGACTCTGTTTATTATCAGTAATTTCTGACTATATTGACTAAAACACATTTTAAATGAACACAACTTTTTTATATGTATAAATAGGCTCAGGTCCCTCATAGTTAAACAGTTGAGTTTTACCATTCTTGAATTCATTCAGCTGATCTCCAGGTCTGGCGGGAGCACTTTTAGTTTAGCTTAGCACAGATCATTAAATCAAATTAGACCATTAGACTTTCACTTAAAAATGACAAAAAATTGTTTTGATAATTTCCTATTTAAAGCAGAAGGTACAATAATGCAATGAAAATGATTCAGGCGTTATGCAGCACCAGAAAATAGTCCCCTTACACCACCAGTTAGAATCTGTGTAATATCATTGCGCCTGCTGCAGCCATGGTACGGCAGCAAAGTTTCTTGATATTACGCAGAGTACAGTTATTAGCCATCAGCCTAAAAAATAGCAACTTTTCATTTTCAGTCAGGTAGTGTAAAGTTTTAAATAGGAAAACTAAAACTTTTTTTTAGTTTAGATTTTTTAATTTCAATATAAGTGGAGCGTCCTTTTAATACCAGGGACTAGTTCCATAAACACAGCCACCATGTGAACACTCTTAAAACCTAATTTGACCAAAAAGCATAATTAATATGATTTCCGAATTCAAATTGGAGCGTTTTTCTAGCTTGCTTTCAGGCCTGACTCATTCTTATGACGTCTATGCAGTTAACCGGCCACAGGCATAAATGGGGCCAAAGGTTGCTGACTCAGATGCTATTAGCATTTCTAGATGCTCTTGATCATTTCAAAAAAGCTTGGATTGACATACACAAACTCACAAGCATGTGTCTGGGTCAGTAGAAGTCATCTTGGGGAACCAACAGTAGTCATAGATGGTGTCTCCTTCTGCCATCTTCAGCACAGGACTCTGAAGTGAAAACAGCATTTTCAAATAAATTCTTCATTAAGATGATGGATTTCAATGTATATCAATATATCAAGAAAAAGTGAGTTTAATATGAGTTTTGAATGCGAATGTCATTAAAATCTATTCTACATATAAAGAGAATTGGTCAAAGCTTAGTATATTTACTTCACGTAAATTATAAACAGGGTCTGACATGACTTCTTAGCAAACAATGTTTCTTGTTTTCCTTTTTATTATCAATTCTAACAATCACCTGATGAAACAATATGCTGTAGCATCTGTGTTACATAGTAAGCAGTGTATTTCAATTATATAAATATATATGTAATCTAAAGAGCTGCACTGTGGGGGACTGGAGGGCCACTGCCCTGCATAATTTAGTTTCAACCCTAATTAAACAAACTAATTGAGTCCTTCAGGCTTGTTAGAAACATACAGATAAGTATGTTGAAGCAGGCTTGGAACTAAACTGTGCAGAGCAGTGGCCCTACAGGAACTGGATTTGGCACCGAATGAATTCCATCTCTGCAAGAGTTTGAGTAACTTAAAACATCCATTTGAAAATGCATCATGCATCAACCTTCTCCCCAAGTTAGCAATAAGAATGATTTAGAAATTGGTGTCAATAAAACAAAAAGCATTACAAAAGACCAGTGGATTTTCACCAGAATAAAAGCTCTACGGTTTAAAGTTAGTGGAAAATAAAAAACAACCATTAATATTAGTTTTGTAATTTTATTGTTTTAATAGTAGTGGTAATAATAATAATAATAATAATATTTTTTGTTATTATTATTAATAATATAGAAGTAAATATGTCATCTAAAGCGCAAGTTCGATTTGAGCAGCTCATGATAGGTGCTTTCAGTGTCTTGACAGTTTATAATGTAGTAATAATAATTATTTCTTAATGAATTATTATAATATAATATAATATAATATAATATAATATAATATAATATAATATAATATAATATAATATAATATAATATAATATAATATAATATAATATAATATAATATAATATTCTCATATTACCAGCGAATGAAAAACATCAAAATGTTTCTATTAGGCCCTTAAGGTGAACATAAAGGAAGATCTGATGCAGACTGACCATCTCAGAAAGCAAGTCCCATTGGCTGCTGTACAGCTCGGGTGGGAGGTTATACACCCGGAGAACATTATCAGCGCTGTTAGACACAATGCAGGAACCATCTGGAGCCCTGCAGAGGCCCGTCATAAAGAGAGACACAAGCTGTGATTCACCTTACACAATACAGCCATCATAAAATCGCTGCTTTCATCGGTTCTCACCATTTGCAGCCTCTGAGGTAATTCTCAGCTGTGTTCGTGTACTCGGCCCATGATCCCGTCAGCATCTGAGGATTCTGCCTGAAGTCCAGGCCTTGACTGTAAAAACAAAGACGAGCTGAAAATATCTCGTTCCACTGTAACTGTCACATCCAATACTTTTTCACAACGGCTTAAAGGGATAGTTTACCCAAAAAAATGAAAATTTACTCACCATTTACTCAAGTGGTTACAAACCTATGAGTTTCTTTATTCAGTTAAACACAAAAGAAGATAACCAAAGAAAGCTGATAACCATTGATTTCCATAGTAAGAGAAATAACTATTAAAGAAGTCAATGATTATTGGTTATGTCCAAAATTTATCTAAATATCTTCTTTTGAGTTTAACAACAAAAAAAAGAAACTTAATCAGGTTTGTGACAAGTGAGGGAGAGCAAGGGAGAGTAAATGATGACAGACTCTTCATTTTTGGGTAAACTATCCCTTTAAGATGAGAGGTATACTTACTAGTGCTGCTCAGCTTCTGGACTGTTCTTCTCAGACTCATCTGCTGTATTCTCTTCAGTCTGGTCCAGCATTTCTCTGCTCTCTGCTCCGTTTTGATGCCATTCTACGTCTCTTTCTATCTCCTCATGTTCCGCAACATGTATTGGTTCATCAGTCTGATGACAGGACACTGAAAGAAGGAACACCTTAGTTGACAAGGCAGGAATGGCCCCATGACACAGTAGCTGTATAATTCCTTCAAAGTCTTTCTAGATTAGTACCACTTTCACTTAACGTTAAAAGTATGCAATTTACATTTGGGATGTTATTGCAATACTGGCATTTTGGAGCAACTTCTCCTTTAAGTAAAAGTCTATTTTGTCTAAAATGGCATCTTGCATAAAAACTTTTATGCCTTAAATAAATTGTATTAATTTGCTCTTCCTGTAAGGGTTGCATTCTAAAAAGTTTATTTTTGATAATTGATCCTATTCTGCAATTTTTGTGCACTTGAAATAGATTTTTAAACAGGGAAAGAGGGATATTGTCAGCATCAACAATCATGTCATGCAGTTACGATATAATCTATATTAGTCAATAGGAACAGATGATTAATCATTGTCAAACATAAGGTTTAACTTGATTAAACTTGTCAAAAATAGGAAATTCACTCTTGTATTTAAATGTTGGGAAAATTCCCATTGACTTAAATTGTATTGTTTGTTCCTACAATGGATGTCAGTGGCTGCTTTTTTTCCAATATTTTTCAAAATATCTCGCTTTCTTTAAATGTTTAGAACCCCTTAAATGTGAGTAAATGGCAAGAAAAGTTTCATTTTTGGGTGAACTATCTCTTTTAACCAAAATATAAATATTTATAATAGAAAATTAATAAGAGAGAGAAAAAAGAGAGATTGCAATACTGGCATTTTTGAGCGGTTTCTCCTCCAAGTTAATGTCCATAAATATGTTTAGTTAGTCTAAAAAGGCATCTTATATAAAAAAAACTTATGCCTTTAAAAATAATGAAGATTTTTGTCCAGCTAAGGACTGAATTCTAAAAAGTTATCATATGATAACGGATCACATTCTGCTTACCATTTATTTAGAATGTAGGGTGGGATATTGGATGGATACAGAGAATACACAGAGAGATGGAGCAGCGCACTGTGCAGGAGGGAGAGAAATCAGTGCCCGTTTGCATGAAAGATCTAAAGCAATTAAACTTAAGAGTGGAATAAATGCCTTTTAGCGTTGCAATGAACTTAACCATGTTTTCAGTATAGTAACTATAGTTAAAAAATGTTTTTGTTAATAGTTATCCATACTAACCACAAAATGAACTGTTGCTTTACTAAAACTAAATTTTTTTTTTTTTAAACTTGAATATTATTTTACGCAATTGCAAAGCCTTGATTATAGTAAGGTTAGTACACAGTCATAGCCATAAATAGAATGGTGCTACTAATTGGCATAATTTCTTTCTGTGTTTCGGCTTTGCTTTCCTCTTTTTCGGTTTTTCGGGTTACGCCAAGAATGTTAATTTTAGTGCATCCCTACAAACAAGCAAACACATCCTGGGATCCAGAAGAAAACTATATTATAAAGGTTTTGCCGCACCAGCTCCAAGAAAAACTCACATCATATCCAAATTTAGAGAAGGACCCTAAAGTTCACTTACACGCTGAACTATAAAATTCAATGCATATATAAGAGTAAAAGACAACATCCGTGTAATTCTTTAGATGGAAGGGTAAGCTCCACATATGGAGTTTATATCTCACATCAGGACATCAGAACGATGTATTGACAGAGTGCCAAACAGGATGCAGTAAATACTAAATGTACTGTAGCTTTTTCAAAATGACAATGGCCTCACCTTCCTCTTCAATCCCAGCAGTACCTTGGCTTTCGCTCTTGTCCTTTGAAGGCTCCAGTGGTATCTCCATCATAGGGAAATCAAGAGCCACATCCTCCTGCTGAAGTCGAGGCTGTTTGGCTGCTGGTTCCTCTTCTTCTTCCAGTCTTTCTTGAATATGTGCTTTATGAGGAGGTTCTCCATCAGCCTCTGCGTCCTGTCCTGCAGCACCCTCACCACTCTGAGCAACACCGGACATCCTGTCTTTAAGGATAAATATGTGTACAGTGGCCTGTGGAAATAGCAAATCACGTCAATTCAGTTATAGATTATACATGTAGATTAGCAGTGAGACTTCAACTTAACATATAAGCTACAGTACACACGTAAATTGTCTGAAAATTAAATAAAGATTTTCAGTATTTAGCAGTGAACAGTATTATTATTATCAGAAAATGTTAAAAAGAGATTCCCCCAAGTCCTTGCAGGATTTTATTTTTCATTACATACATATAAGAAACTATAATCAAAAGACACATGTGAGACTTCTGTAAATCTATTTTTACTCATCTATTATGAGTATTTAATTTATACTGTTTATTGCAAAAATGCTTATTCTTTCTCTAAATGAAAAAAAACAATAAATACTATGTAATATTTTAAAAATTAGGGCTGCACAATATTGGAAAAATGTAACATTGCGATATTTTTTATATTGCGATATAAACACAATTTCACCAGATGACATAATATTTCTATTTGGAAAGAATTTAGAATGTTAGATCAATTAAGATGATTCTGCAGTGGGAGTGCATCTTCATAAAATCTAACAAACAATCTACATTTTTTGGGGTCCCCTCGACACACTTTCATTGATGTCTGTGCCATTTAAAATAAAAATGTACTTGTAATGTCTTAATGACTACAATAGGTGTTCTCACTAAATGTGACCCTGAACCACCCTTATGTTGTTGCAGTAGCAAAATATATATTGTATGGGTGAATTCCACGCATATGTCAACCTTGCCATAAAAAAAATTAGCTTTCACTAAAATACAGAATTCGTTTCTAGATTTTTTGTGTAACTAAGTATTTTACAGTGCTTTAGAAATCCTCAAATGTCATTATCACTGTTTTCAAACTATTATATTTGATTTACCAAAGTAGCACAAGTGGCAATTTAACATCTGGCACATCCATAACGACAATTTTTCCACAAAAATCTTAAATAAAATATATATATAATTTTTGTTCTATAGCGAGCCAACTCTTCTCCTTTTGATTAGCATTATTTATTTTTGGTTGTGCAGTTTAGTTCAGAATTTCTGCAGAGTAAGTTGTATGCTGTAAACTCGCTAACCTTTTCAGTCACATCCATAACACATGTTTATTTTCCTCATTTAAAGTACAAAACATATTTACAGATTGATATTTTTCTGATCCCATAATTCTGTGGTTACCTGCTCTGGAAAATATAACCAGATCTTTCGATATAATGTGAACATATACTTTCTCTGTCAATTTATGTGTTGAGTTTTTAATGCAAATGTCACATCCATAACGCTGGGATTGCTCATATACATCCATAAAGACATTTAGAAAATTTCCTCCTATAAATATATAAAACCTTTTTTTGGTTAGTAATTTCTTAGTATGGCTTAGAACTCAATCTGGACAACTTTAAAGGCAATTTTCTCAGTATTTAGATTTTTTGCACCCTGAGACATTCCAGATATTCAAATAGTTGCCCCTCGGTTAAATATTGTCATATCTTAACAAACCATACATCAATGGAAAGCTTATTTATTCAGATTATTCAGATGATATATACATCTCAATTCTAAAATTAATTCATTCATTCATTTTCTTTTCGGCTTGGTCCCTTTTAGAACCGCCAACTTATCCTGCACGTTTTTACACAGCGGATGCCCCTCCAGCCGCAACCCATCTCTGGGAAACACTATGGACAATTTAGCCTACCCAATTCACCTGTACCGCATGTCTTTGGACTGTGGGGGAAACCGGAGCACCCAGAGGAAACCCATGCGAATGCAAGGAGAACATGCAAACTCTACACTACCTACTCCGCCACCTTAAATTCTAAAATTTGACAGTTATTATTTTTTGATCCTGGGTCACATATACAGATTATATATAATTTGGTACAATTTACCTTTCAAATTAATTATATAAATTATATAAAATACATATGCAAAAAAATCTCTGACATTTTGCAGTAAAATTAGCCTCTCATGCTTATGTTCAGTTTTTTTTTCACTTTAAAAGCTATGAAATATGGAAACAACCTATTCTTTGCCATAAATGTGAAATTACTGAACCTAAACACATCAGCCTAAAAAAAAACAAATGCCCAGTTTAGAAGAAAATGTCAGACAGCACTTAGAGGTTTTTGCGTCTGAACTCTTCATACAGTTGAGGTCAGAATTATTAGCCCCCCCTGTAATATTAGCTCCCGTTTATTTTTCCCCCAATTTCTGTTTAACAGAGAGATTTTTTTCAACCAATTTCTAAACATAATAGTTTTAATAACTCATTTCTAATAACAGATATATTTTATCTTTGCCATGATGACAGTACATGATATTTGACTAGATATTTTTCAAGTCACTTCTATACAGCTTAAGGTAACATTTAAAGGCTTAACTGGGTTAATTAGGTTAACTAGGCAGGTTAGGGTAATTAGGGAAGTTATTGTATAATGATGGTTTTTTTCTGTAGACAATTAAAAAATATATTGCTTAAAGGTGCTAATAATTTTTTACCTTAAAATGGTTAAAATATAAAAACTCTTTTTATTCTAGCTGAAAAAGACTTTCTTCAGAAGAAAAAATATTATCAGACATACTGTGAAAATTTCCTTGATCTGTTAAACATCATTTGGGAAATATTAAAAAAGAAAAAAAATTCAAAGAGGGGCTAATAATTCTGACTTCAACGTCTATATACATTCTGTTCTATAAATTGAAATATCAAAATAATGGGGGAATAGTGCATCGTATATTACAACATAATACAGACATTCTCATAAAAATAAAACTCGTACTTATAAAAATATACAAAGGAATAAATGACCGTAGGAAATTTTATTATATATTAAATGATTAAAAACTGCTTACAAATGGGTTAAAGACTAAAGTGTCGAATTCAAATGACAACAAATTAGCATTTTGTGGCTGCACTCTGGTGCTTAAAATTGAGGTAAAGTTCGGTTTTCATTCACATATTCGTCCAGTCACACGGTCCCTAACGTCATATAGTTTACCACGCTACTTTAAATATTTGGTCAGAAACATTAGCACAATTTAATTGACAAGTGAACAATGTTGACCTTTGATAGTCTTTGGATGCTAATATAATTTCCATATTTAGTAAGTTTTAAAGAATGCTTTACTGAAAATATAATATTAAGTTGAAAGTCAGAATGTGCAAATATAAAACCGACTTTAGGACTTTTTTAATGTCACCTGGTTACTCGTGTTCTTGAAAACCATTTTAAAAACGCATAACGACACTGTCCCGTCCTGACATACATATTCTAATGTATATGTACATGTGTATAAATGCTGCCAGGTGTTCAGTTAATAATTGGTACAGCGGCATCTCTAAAATTACAAATAGTATAATCGTAATTATAAATATGTTGTGTGTAACAGCGGTATCACTCTAACGTTACCTGTTGTTTCTTTAACTTGTGTCAGACGTGTCTTGTGCTCTGGCTCTTACAGAACACGCAGTCGTCCTTAGTGTTTGTGTTTTATTGAATTCAGAGAATGGTTTCCGAGCATCTCGACTACAAATGCACTGTGTTAAAACAACAGTCAACAAAAGCTCGCGCGTCGTGTTTGTATTCACAGGGCGCCGCCATGCCTGCACTGTATGCGTCTCGAGGTCACATGACTCTCGCGATATTTGCGTCACACTCTGTTTTTTCAGAAAACATTTTTTCAGCACACTTTGGTAAAGCTTTAATGTATTTGGTCGTATATTAGACTGTGTTTTGTTTGATATTTTAATAAGCAAAAATAAAGACAAAAACATAATAATATTTATAGTGTAATGATAGCTTTTATGCCCAAAACTCTTGTCAGGTATATGCACCGCAGACCCCAACATACTGAAGTGTCGTTTTGTATTTGATGCTATCCTTCAAATTACCATAGGATTTGACAACTGTCAAAAAACTTTACTCATTAAAGTTGTTAGGAAGTTAGTACTGTAAGTTAGTAGTACCACTTAATCTTTTCATCTTTACATATACCGGTCACACTATAGATGATAAACGTTATTCCACCCCTATTTTAAAACATTAAAGTGGACAGTTAAATTGCATTTACAAAATATTTAATATTAATTTACTGTTATACATCAAATATACTTACACAGCCACTCTTGTACATTTTTTTTTAATTCAAACATTAAATAGTTCACAGCAAAGAAAGGCTTGTGTGCTATTTGTGCACACCAGTGTGGAGATAGGATTATTTGTGAATCTCTATAGTCAAATATATTTTTAGCATTGTTTCTAATTTACTTTATTTCTAATTTTATCCACACGAAAACATAAACATTATATTGAAACTAAAGAAGACAAACATTGATGATGCTTTGAGAAACCCAGTCTGAAAGTTTCAAATAGTTTTAAAAGCTTGAGGTTTGAAAAAATGTGTATATCTCAAGTGGTTGCAAGGACAAAACGAGTGGTTGCTATGCAGTTAGGATAGAGCTGCTATTTTAATGGTTACTAGGACATTGCTGACATGATTAACATGTTACTAGCATGTTTAGCACATTAGTAGCATTTCGTTAGCATTCTGGCATAATTAGCATGTTTATAACATGATTATCATGTTGCTAGCTTGTTTCCAGCATAAGACATTATTAGCATGTTAACATTCTGGTATAATTAGCATGTTTCTAACATTATTACCATGTTGCTAGCCTGTTTCTAGCATGATAAGCACATTATTAGCATTTTGTTAACATTCTGGCGTGATAGCATGTTGTTAGCATGTTTCGAACATGATTTTTATATTGATAGCCAGTTTCTAGCATGATTACTACATTATTAGCATGTCAACATTCTGGCATGATTATCATGTTGCTAGCCTGTTTCTAACATAATTAGCACATTATTAGCATGTTGTTAACAATCTGGCATGATAGCATGTTGCTAGCATGTTTCTAACATGATTATCACATAATTAGCATGTTGTTATTGGCAAGTTGTGTACATTCTGGCATAATTAGCATGCTATTATCATGTTTCTAACATGATTAGCTTGTCGCTAGCCTGTTTCTAACATGATTTGCTCTTTAGCCCGTTGTTAACATTCTGGCATTAAAATGCTTCTAGTATGTTTTAACATGATTAGCATGTTGCTAGCCTGTTTCTAACATGATTAGCACACCACTAGTAAGTTAACATACTTGCATAATTAGTATGTTCTAACATGATTAGCCTGTTGTTAGCATGTTTAGCACATTATTAGCATGTTAACTTTCTGACATAATTAACATGTTTTTCGCATGTTACTAGCCTGTTTCTAGCATGATTAACACATTACTAACACAAAGTTAACATTCTGGCATTACTAGCATGTTATATGTTCTAACATGATTTGCATGTTGCTAGCCTGTTACTAGCATGATTAGCACATTATTAGCATGTTGTTAACATCCTGGTATTATTAGCATCTTGCTTGCCTGTTTCTAACATGATTAACACATTTCTGGTATGTTGTTAACATTCTGGCATATATAGCACGTTTTTAACTAGATTAGCATGTTACTACCCACAGACAAAGCAGGTCACTACATGCAGACAAATCTGAAAACTCATTTTTATGTAAACCACCAAACAGTGAATCCACACAAGATCTTTATTCTTAAAGTATTTATTACTTTTCTTCAAACAAACCAGAAACCCCAAAAACTATTTACACCAGGAATTTTCAAACATTATTGTCAAATGGTTTATGACCTATTTTTTTTACTGCAAATTTCAGAAGACATCCACCTTATATGCGTGACCGCAAGGATGACTGGCGATGAACAAGTTCTCATTATGCAGTGCTGATTTACAGCGAGCCATTCCCAATGTAATTCAGCGGATGATTTTAACACAAGCAAACGGCCTCAGTGCAGTACTGTTGCCATTCACACTGACTGAATCAATAAATATAAGAAACACATACTTTGATCATCGTTAACATTTTAAAACATGGATTTTTGCATACCAGCAAAGACATTCGGCACCTAGTTTAATCTGACCTGCAACATTACACTACTTTATTCATCTTAAAGGCCTAGTACACCCAAAAATAAAAACGTCTACATCATTTACTCAGACTCAAGTGGTTCTAAACTTTTAAGAATTGCTTTCCTCTGTTCAACACAAAACAAGATATTCTAAAGTATGTCGCAAAAAACAGCCATTAACATCACTAGTAGGAATTTTAAAAATACAATGGAAGTAAATGGCTGTTTTAATTCAGTATATATCATCCTTTGTGTTTAACAGTATGGAGCAAGTGATGTACAATGTGTAAATGATGACAGAATTTTCATTTTTGGGTAAACTGTCCCTTTAAGAGAGCACTACCTTATACAGATAATGATCAAATCAAATCCATTCTGATCTTTAGCTCAGTAAAGGCTGAAAGAGATGAGCAAAACTATTTCTTTTACCACTTTTGCTTCTCATATTGACAATACAAAGCCAAAAACTTGTCGTTTTGACAGGCTCCATCATTGTGAATACTCATCCAGTCACACCTAAGGTCATTTGTAATGTTATAATAATCATTTTGCAGGTTATTAATGTTTCCAGGGTTTCTTAAATAAAATCACACACTATTATGTCACAGAGCTACTCTCGCTGACTGTTAACACTTCTTTTGTTTACACGTCTTTAAGTGTGCCTTCATAGGCAGAACTCAACTGTTAAGGCATGTCATAAAAGAGAGGAAGGGGGGAGGGACAACTAAACTTAAAAGAAAGAAACAATCCTCAAAACCCAACAGAGAAAAGGAGAAGGGATTGGATTATATACATTATTTACAAGGCAGCCAGAATGAAGTGTAGTGGGATTGTGTTTGCCATGTCAGTAGGTGTATAAGTTATCATTTCATTCTCGAATGTGTGTATGCAGGTGTATTTGAGTGATGGTGTGTTTGGAAAGTGAACCCTGGCTGCGCTCCAGCAGAACTATGCTGTGCAGGTTGGAGATCTCATAGTTCAGCGTTTCCAGCATACACAGTCCTCTCCTTTTCCTCTTAGTAGTCTGAATATTGAAACTGCAGCTCTCCACGTCCTCCTCATCGTGCGGTCTTCATTACGTGTGCTGTCTGGATTCCACACGCTGGGATTTTCTTTTGAAGGTGGAGGACAGGAAATGAAGAGGAAATGGAAATGCATCTTCATCTGGAACAGCAAAGATCTAATCAAAGCAGAAAATAGGAGAAGGAATTAACACATTTTTGAGGGAAACCAGATTTTAATAAAAAACTGATTTAACTTCTGCATTGGAAGTTTTCCTACAAGGGTTAATGCATCTTGTAAACTTCCAAATGAGTCTCGAAATAATTCTTATTAAATGGTTGTACACTTTTAAAAGTCATAATTTTTAATGTATACATGCTGTATATTTAATGAATACATGATGTATACATGTTGATGGATGGGTGCCCAAACTCAGTCCTGCATAGTTTAGCTCTAACTTCCTTCAACACACCTGTCAGTATATCAAAAAAAAAAAAAGAAAGCTTCTAGTATACCTAGTGAGAGTTTGATCAGCTGGTTCAGGTGTCTCTAATCAGAGTTGGAGCTAAACTCTGCAGGCCACCAGCCCTTATAACCAGCCCAGATATTTTTTATCAACCCAAGAATTTACATCTATATTCTGTTCCTCCTGTAAATTTCTTTTATTTAGATACTTTTGTAAACAAAGTCTTTTTTTCAGTGCGTCCTTTTTAAGATCATAATTTGTGGAATTAAGACTGCTTTAGGAACCTATATAATATATTTTTTACAGTATAAAATGACAGTGGGTATTATTCTGACCATAATGAATGATTTCTGAAGGATCAAGTGACAATGAAAACAAAAATAAAAATTCAGAGAATGTAAAATTTCACAGTATTGCTGTAATTTTTTGATTTTATCATCAAATAAATGCAGCCATGGCATGCATAAGCAACTTATTTCAAAACAATTAAACAACTCAACTTAAATCTTATCTTTTTCAATTATTTCCCAAGTGATGTTTAACAGAGCAAGAAAATCCTACCAAGTATTTCCTATTATATTTAGCATCAGCAGAAACTCTTATTTTATTTAGATTGGCTTGAATATATACATGTGTGTGTGTGTGTAATATACATATTACACACACACACACACACACACACACACACACACACACACACACACACACACACACACACACACACACACACACACACACACACACACACACACACATATATATATATATATAAATATATATATAAATAGTAGTATAAATATACCTAATAAATATTATGTACTGTCATCATGACAAAAGCAAAATAAATAGCTATTAAAAATTTTGTTTAAAATGTGTTGACAAAAATCTTCTCCATTCAACAGCACTTGGGAATATTTAAAAAAGACTGAAAACAAATTAACTCAAAGCTGCTTGGCAACATAAAAAGGGCTAGCAAAAATATCAGTGAGCGTAACATTATAAATGAACAATCATGTAGAAGTAAATAAATGGTGTTCATTACCAAACAGACGGTCTTGTAGCTCCTCAACCACTTCAAGCTAAAGGTGAACTTCAGCCATGTAGTCAGCAGGTGGTGGTAGAGCTGTATCTCCAATGCGAGAGATTGAAAAAAAAAAACTGCCCTCCAGACTTTTTCTTTTTTTAAATAAGAAGTCTCTTTTTCAGTCATCAATGAAATTCCAGTCCACAAAAAAAAAAAAAAAAAAACAAATGTAGGCTAGCACCCTGAACCGACCATTTTAGTCCTTTTTACATAACGGACAACACTGTTGAGTGAATCTGTTCTGAACCTCCACATTGTAACCAAGCTTGGAGGCCGTTTGTGTAGTCTTAAATATCAACATTGTTCAGTGAAAATCCTCCATGGGAAATTTCCAAGGATTTCTCCAAAAGAGTCTGAAACTTTCCCTTATCCGTCTCTGGTAAAGCTTGTTGTTGTGACGTTTTCAAAAACGCCTGAAAAACGGCCACCTTGAGGAGAGCGAGTCTCATGCTAGGGTGCCAAAAACTCAAAGAGGCATCCAGAAAGCAGACATCTAGCATTGCGTCAATGCGATCCATGCCCAAGAAAATTCCTCACAGTTTCGAGCAAATGAAAAGTGCATAGTGAGGGCATGAGGGCAGTGCTAGCCCCTTTATTATCTCTTAGAAGATGATGGCCATGACACCCCAACCAGCCTCAGAGAGGAGGCGGAGGAAGAAAGAAAATTACCAAAAAAATAAAAACACGTTCACACAGTCCAAGGAATTATCTGGCAGATCTGAGGTCATACATATGTTCTTCTGATCAACATCCAATACGTCCATCCAAAAAAATCCACAAGCCAAAAAAACGATTGGGTAAAGGGAATAAATGTTAAAGCATTCAATACATGCACTTTAGTGTACCAAGTGGTACACCATCAGGTGCTATCTGATTTATGCTGATTTCTTCTGTCGTGATGATCATTTTGATTCCATTGCAAAGAAGAGTAAACAAGAGTAAACAAAATATGGTCGCCTTAATGATTCTTTAAAAAAAACAAAAAACACACACCCTGTTTGTAAGATAAAGGTACATGAAAAAATCTTTGATGTAATTCCGTTACTTGTGTTCCAGCGATCCAAGTTTGTTTCAGTCAGCAAGATACATAGGCTGCGCTCATATCCACATGCAAAGGAAGGGTTTGACGTCATGCCATTAAAGTCCCCTACAAAATATTCAATCACCACAAAAAGGAAAGGGGGAGAAAAAAAATAAAGCACCCACAAATGTCTGTGCAGTCTGTAAACAACCAAAACTCCAGTATGGAATAGAATATCTCTTTTAAGTTCTTGTTTTCATAGTCAAAGTCTGTATGAACAGGATTGTAGAGGCAGTGTGTTTTTGCGAACATATTTCCATCAAGAACGACTTTACGTTGATGTCCTCCTGCTGATTACGCATTCATATCCTGTGTTGAGCAACTCCATTTATACCATTACATATTTGGAATACATTCAACGCTTTAAGAAGGAAAAAAAATAAGTACACAAATGCACTTCACATGGTGGCAACATAAAAAAAAAATAATATTAATAATTCCAGGGAAAGTTTTTCAAAACAAACAAAAAAGTAGCAGCCCCAAGTGCTCTTCCTTGTAGTCCAATACTTTGTTTATGTTCATATAGAATCATATATAACATTAAAAGAAAGAGAAAAAAAATAAATCACCATCATTGTCATTGACAACAACAATAATGAACGAGTAACAAAACATACAAACATTTTGTGTGCACCACTGAGTGCACTTGCACAGTTTGTTGCGATCATTTTTTTTTTTCGTTTGTTTTTTTCAGCCAGAAATAGAACCTCAGTCACTCGAGCAAGAGAGTGGACAGAAAGGCAATGTTAGGTCACATCCTCCAAATATCAAACATTTCTTTCATCCAAGCATCCCCAGGCTACAATAGAACTGTACAGAAATAGGCTCTTGGTTCATAAGCATGGGAGGCATGTAGGGGCGGAGTCTTGCAAAAACCACACCCCTTTTCTAAAAAATAATGTCTCAATGGCAGCAATGAAGTCAAATCATTCGCCCTTTAGTTCTTAGGCACACATGTGGGGACAGAAAAAAAAACATACACACACACACAAACACACACACACACACACACACACACGTACCACAAGTAACCATTTCCTAAAAGTATAGAAGATTAAATTCTCTTCAACATCACACAAACAAAAATGATGATGCTAATGTTCTTAAACCTCACAGAGGCAAAGATGAGGCAGCGGAGGGCAGGGAAAGACATCTCTCGCGATCCCTCCCGCCACAAAAACTAAGAGTGCTGGTTGGCGTAAAATGGGCTAAAGCTTTTGTGTTTGAATCTAGAGGTCTTTCTTTGTTGGGGAATGAAGGGCTGGTGAAAGAGGATGTGTTGTGCCGTTGCCCCCCTCTCTCTCTGCCTTCCTTTCTTTCATTCATTCATTCATTCCCTCACATACTGCACATTTACAAGAGGAGTAATACACACAGTTCCTCCTGTACGCAAGCATTCACACACTCGCTTTATAAAATACATAAAGAAAACAAACAATTCACTCAGAATGACAAAAATGGCCTCTTTTGATCATACGTCCAAGTAAGCGATTAAAAAAAAAATACATTGTGCAGACTGGTATGTTTTTAAACGCACACACTCGTCTTTCTTGAACAAACATGCGCGTATAGACGCGTTCACTCACACACAGGCACACGATCACAAAAATATTCATCTCTATTATATCTAACACATTTTTTTTATCTTTTTAACTTGCATTTTATGTGAGTGCAAATCTTCAAGTTTTATAATCAAAGGTTTTGTTTTTTTATAATAGCTTTATGTTTTTTTCATATAAACTTTATATATATGAATATAAAAAAAACAACAGTGTTTGTCTTTAAAGAGAGGACTTGTTTTTCTGATAATGTCTGAACTGAAACACGCAATGGTCCCCCAGTCGCCACCGTTTTTCTCCCAGTACAAACTCCAGTTCTGATTCAACACACAGTATATGCATGTGGTAATATTTCTGAAGCCATACCACATAAATATACACAATAAATCTTCTCGGAGAAGAAAAAAAAAGGAAACAAAAGACTATTCAAATTACATCTTAATAAAGTGCATTAGTCTGAGTGTAAGGTGCTTAATGCTGTAAGTGCCAGAACTTTATCACCCCCCGTCCCCCAAACACACGCACACACACAAAAATAAATTCACACCTGTTCCCTTCCCTGTTGAATTACATTCTTCTATTCCCAGCGCAAAAACCCACCCACCCCTGAACTGATACCTTACTCCTGGCTTATGCCCAGTCCCTCCCCCTCTAAGCAGTGCACATTCGACTTGCGGAGTCTGATTAGGTGGACCCGCGGGATTAAAGGCCTCGTGTAGCTATTGCTGTGGATTCAGTAATCCTCCACCATCTCCATCTCGTTTAGACCATACCGATCAGGGCCACCATGGAATGAGTACCCTAAACACAGACAGAGAAAGACAAGGACATTTTCATTACAGTAGCTGGCGATAATCATTTAAGTGCTCCAATCATGCTCCTAAAGCCCTGCTCACACAGAGTACGTTTACATGGACATCAATTTATCTGATTAATAATCTAGGACAATACTCTGATCAAGAGTCTACCATGTAAACAGCGATTTTTGATTCATTTAATCTGATTAAGGTCCTAATCGAACTAGACAGAAATGGAATTAAGACATGTGGAGTATGCTGATTTTAGTCGCATTATTGAAGTGCAGTACAGACATGTAAACACCTTCATCAAACTATTACTGTCGTGTAGGATTTTCACTGTATTTTGTGGATGTACTATATATCAGGATATTCCACACACACACACGGCTGTTTGGCACTATTCTCTGTGCCTACCGAGTCAGTAAAGGACCACACACACACAGACACACACATCGTGAAATGCAGAGGTTTTTTCTCCCATTCGGCATGCAGTAATTCCATTAACACTCTTCCAGCAGTTCATACTCGCATCCAATATCTCTTTTGTCACGGGGGGCATACATGAAATGTTCTCGAATGAAAATGAAAGTGCCAAACTGCAGTTAAAGTCGACAAATTAAAAATGAAACACCAAAAATTACATGAAACTCTGGAGGAAATGTGGATACACCTTAATCCTGTTATTGTCTTATTTAGATCAAGGCAAAGAATTTGATTACTGATGTCCATGTAAACTTAGCCACTGTGCAATTTCGGCCACGATTTGGTCATCTGAGACTAAATTATTGCTGTAATACTAAAATCAGAAAAAAAAGCTAAAATCCCATGAATGTGCTTAATGGTCCCATGAAGTGCTTTGAAATGTGCATTTTTATTCGATGTTCGACATAATCGCAACCAAATATAACGAGAGTGCAGGACATGGTGTAGCTACCACCCTTTCTAAAAATAGTGTTTATTTTGTTTCTCAGCTCTGCCCGTGAGAGTGGTTGAGCTCAAGCACAACAAATGTAAAGCTTGAAGGGGGCGGGGCATGTCAGATACTAGAACTTTTGATTGGTCACGACTTGAGAAACTGAAGGTATGAGCTGACGTAAATGAAACCGTTGATCCATTTAGGCGGAAGTGAGAGACTACAAGCTTTACACATTTATATCAGTTTTATATCTTCTAAACGTGAATTTTGTCACTGTTTTGGTGCACACTACCTTATAGATATCCTAAAAACTAACAATACTGATACTATAAATTCTTTTAATTTCATGGGACCTT
This sequence comes from Danio aesculapii, assembly GCF_903798145.1. Classification (NCBI taxonomy): domain Eukaryota; kingdom Metazoa; phylum Chordata; class Actinopteri; order Cypriniformes; family Danionidae; genus Danio; species Danio aesculapii. The sequence continues at coordinate 19,079,505 of NC_079441.1, read as the reverse complement.
TAACAGACGTTATGATCAGATTTTCATTTCGATAAAGTTGTGGCAGTGTAAGAAGATTTCAGACACTTTGCAGTGTGCCTTCAGTTACGTCGAGCATCAAACCAATAGGAGCGCAGAATCTAATGACGTAATCAGCGCAGCAACTTCAAACTTTTTTCTGGTTTGATTGTTGATGCACACTAAGCAAAATTACCACTACAGTTTGTATATGTTTGCCGTGAAGTACCACCCGTTTGCAGAACCGACCATTAATTACAACTGCCCAAGGTGAACAAATAAATTTAGTGTCCAGCTATAAGCATTTAGGCTTTTTACTCCATCAGGTGCTTTCCTTCAAAGCACATGTAGCAAATTTGTTTTGCAAATTGAGAGTTAAGCTTGGGTTTTACTATCGAAATGAATCCTGCTTTTCTCTTAAAGCACGTAAACATTTGGTGTCTGCAACATTTTTACTACTGATTGACTATGGTGATGTTTTTTATATGAATACCTCAACCAAATGTCTTCAGCCTATAAACTCTGTTTATCACAGTACTCTGAGGCTAGTTACATGCTGTCATAGACTAACTCACCATTGTGAACTGTACAAAGCTGTACAAAACTGTACAAAGCTGAGTGGCCTTCTCTGAATAAAGGAAGGTACACCCACTGGATGACTCTGGTCTACAAAGCTCTTCTGGGTCTGGAGCCTTTAAACCAAAGTTCCCTTTTTCATAGGTCAAAAAGCCAGTATGCCCTACATTCAAGTGAATCTTTTTATTTGACTGTTCCCCGGGTTCGAACTGAAATGGGGAGGAGAGCCTTTAGTCATGCCACGCCCTCATGCTGGAATACTCTTCAGTCTGAACTAAAAATGTCTGAGCTCATCCCAATTCAATCATTTCTTTATAACAAACAACAAGAGTCCGTTTCTCAATGTATGTGTTTTTAACATATTGTAATGTGGTACAGCTGAATAACTAAACTGTATTTTTATATTATCTTTACTTTTTATTTATCATTATTATTATTTTCATAAGTCGTGTGTTGCTGACCTCTTGGCCAGGTCACCCTTGTAAATGAGATCTTGATCTTAATGGGTTATTTATCTGGTTAAATAAAGAAACATACATACATGCATATCTATATATGTACATATACCATGTCAGAACGTGGGATAGTGAAAGTATCACAGATGGATCACATCAAACTCTGGGTCAGTTTCCTTGCGTGTCTGTGTTTGAAACGTCTTGATCGTCATTCAGCCTGACATTATGACAACTGAGATCTTACAGTGTGACATCAAAACCAAGTTTGTGCAGTCTGATATGCAATCATTCAGGGTTATTAAAAATCACACAGTTTGAGCAAGGGCTTACACAACATTTACAAGAAAATGTAAAGCCAGTGTTTGTCCCTTGCATTATGAAAATTGTCAGGTCTACATGACAATGTACTCGAAACAATCAGCATATGCACATATCTGCAAAAACAGCTGAAAATATATGCAAGCTAGTATTTTGCTTTGTCACCTTGTCAATATATGTAGAAAATTGACAACGTGCTGTTGGTGGTTTAGCACTTGTGTTGACATAGAATTTGCATCTCCACTTTTGCTTCTAATGTGAAATAAATCCACACTTTGCTGATGAAACACTTGAACGACAACACTACTGCATACTCTGCCGTTGTTGAGCAATAACACTACTGCATACTCTGCCGTTGTTGAGCAACAACACTACTGCATGCTCTGCCGTTGTTGAGCAACAACACTACTGCATACTCTGCCGTTGTTGAGCAACAACACTACTGCATGCTCTGCCGTTGTTGAGCAACAACACTACTGCATACTCTGCTGTTGTTGTCTGTGTTGGCTTACGTTTGCCTTTAATCTACACTCGCCTTAACAGCTACTATTCATGCACAAGATGTCATCTCTCTCAAAGATTTCTGTTTTCAGGTATTCACAGAGACACAAAAACAACAACAATTTCAAAAACGTCCACTTTAAAAACAGTTTTCTAAAGTCATGTAAACAAACAGGCACAAAAAGTAGAAAACGTTTCTTGTTTCTGTGAGGCGCAAAATACAGCAGATATCATTTTGTTCTATCATTAATGCCTCTTTTGGGTGAAAATTTTTGCCTGCTGTTCAAAGAATTTGCACTTACTGTAGTTCTTGGCTAATATACACAACCTGACTAGGTAGTGTAAGGCTTGTCGTCGATCCCAGTTGTAAGAGCAACAAATAATAATTTGACTTCTAGTTGATCATTTGTAAAAGTGGCAGAAGGTAGATTTTTCTGATGAATCATCTGTTGAACTGTAACTTCATCATCACAAACTGCAGAAGACCTATTGGAACCCGCATGGACCCAAACATCTCATAGAAATCGGTCAAGTTTGGTGAGGAAAAAAATCATGGTTTGGAGTTACATTCAGTATGGTGGCGTGCGAGAGATCTGCAGAGTGGATGGCAAAATCAACAGCCTGAGATATCAAGACATTTGTGCATTACAAACCACAGCAGAGGGCAAATTCTTCAGCAGGATAGCGCTCCTTCTTATACTTCAGCCTCCACATCAAAGTTGACTTTATGATCACATTTTATTTTGATTAAATAAGCGTAATCTAGTGGTGTTTGCCTTTCATATAAGCCACTTCTGATACCAAATAATCAATTAGAAAAATTCCTAAAACTTGGATAGGCGACAAGACTTTTGTCAGGTAGTGTTTTCTTTTATACTTTTCTCATATCCTTTTATATATTCTCATATCACATAGAATGAACGTAAGCATATTCAGATGCACTTGTTTGTATGTCAGTATTTGTCTGTTCTGCTAAATCAAACCAGTTCATTAGAGTCATCAGTTAAGGAATACATTGGTTATGCTACATGGTGATTTTGATTTACTAGAAAGAACCAGCTCACAGCAGTCATTTGTTCATGAATCAGACTACTTTGGTCATATCGCAAATGCCAGAAATGAAGCAAAAGTACCTAAGATGCTTGGGTCAGAGTGCAGCATCGTGGGCGGTTTCTTCTTCAGCTTTGCTGCCTGATCATAGACACCACCGCCCTTCCCAGAATGCACTGCCTGGAACATAGACTGCAGGGCACTGGGGTTCATTCCTCGCACAGAATCCTTGAGTGTGAGAATAAGAAAAGCAGACAAATCCTGATAAACAACAAATAGGCTCATGGTGGGAAATTTACATCACAATAATTGAAGAGTTGTCCTCATACCTGCAGAGGAAAGTTGTTCATGCTGAGCCCAGCCATCTCTTTGGAGAGCTATAAGGGAAAAGCAAGAAATGTATCATTTCTAACGGGCAAACACTACACAGTAAAGAGTTTATGTCTTCCTGTCACACACACCTGCTGCTGCTGTCTCTGGTGGTTAGCTTTCTGTTTGGCACGGCGCTCCAAGAACTGTCTGGCGAATTCATTGGCTTCGACAGTGTCGCCCAGGTAGGAGCAGATAAAGTTCAACACCTCATACGGGGACTCCAAATCCTTCAGGTACGCCACAATGATGGGCACTGAAAAAACAAACACACAAATCACATTTCAGTGCATTCTGAGAGAGGCAAACGCAGAAACCCAACAATAAAGACAAGAAGCTGTGCAAAAACCTTTTCTGTCCTTGACCTATAGAATTATAATGTACTAATCTGTTAGCCAATCACACAAGTGGGTGTTTACATCAGAGTCTACAATCCACTATGTATATTCAAATGGGGTGTTTACATGATAAGGGTTCATAAAACTTCTAAAAGATTGTTTATGTAAAAATCATAAGATCCTCACCAGAGAACAGAACAAAATTAAATAAAACGAGGCAGATCCCTTTATTACAAAGCAACCCAAAGGAGAGAAGGCCTGATGTGTGTAAAGACATCTTACCATCCTGGGAGGAGGACGAGTTATTGGCGGAGGTGTTGAGCGCATGCAGCATCTGTTCACACCAGGTGGTGAAGCCGTCCTGAGACTTCATCCCCTGTAGGAGCTTCAGCAGCCGCTCCTCCTCCTCAGTGCGTTTACGGCCCCTCATCATGTACTGTTCGCTGAAGAAACACACACACAAGCAGTTCAGCTCCGGCATGAGCCACTTAAAACCCTATTTAGGTAATTTCAGCATGTGGTTTTGGGTTTACCTGAGCGAGGGGCTGCTGCGACTGTTCTTCAGGCCCATGTTGTTGCGAAGAGCACTCTGGTTCTTCAGGGCCTCGTCCCAGACACCCATCCCTCCTCCAGAGGAGCTGCCACTGCCTCCCACCTTTCCTTCTAAAGATCCAGATGCGCCCCACAGTGAAGAGGCATCGCTCCACTGCAGAGCGGGACATTCATGATAAATGTCTTTTTCTTTTGGGGGGACTGAAAATCAGTGTATGTGTGTGTGTGTGTGTGTGTGTCTTACCCTCTGCTGCTGGACTCTGTGCTGTTGTTTGTGCATTCTTTCAGCCTCCTGCTGGACATCCAGGAGGTTGAGGGGCTTGGACTGCTTTCCCAGCCCAGAGATGGGTCCTGCACTCCAGCTTGACCCGGAGCTAGAGGAGCCCTGACGGGGAGTCTGTTGGAGCAACTTCATCAGCAAATCCTGTTGCTTGGAAAAAGATATGAAGAATAAAAAAAGAGAGTTAAACGAAAATATACAAAAAATACAAACTACCACTGACAGGATTGTCGGGCGACATTAATGCAATTAAAATAGTGTTTTTTTTAGATGTTAGAATCAGTATTTTTAGTTTTTAGAATATATACAAGCTAGTATGCTCAAAAACAGTTATAAAAAAAAAAACATGTAAAGCTTGCAGTTTTCCCTTCTGCCTAAATGGATCAACGGTTTTATTCAAGTCACCTCATACTTCAGTTTCTTATCTAATCATGACCAATCAAATGCTCTCTAGTATCCAACATGTCCCGCCCCCTTCAAGAAGCTTCATATTTGATCCACTAGAGCTCAAATACTCTCACTGGCAGAGTGGTGACAAATCAAAATGCCATCGTCGGTTTTCTATTATCAGAATCAGAAAGAGCTTTATTGCCAGGTATGTTCACAAATACGAGGAATTTGTTTTCGTGACAGAGCTTCTACAGTGCAACAGGATTACAGAGACAGGACAAAAAACAGATAATAAATATATTTAAAAAAATACAGGTAAGTAGTGAATGCAAATATACAAATTGACAAGTGTATGTACATGTTTATTACTATATACAATGTTATATGTGCAGCTGTTATGTGCAAATTGGCATGTAACGCGTGTTGTTAATTCCTCGTATGTATGAACATACCTGGCAATAAAGCTCTTTCAAAAAAAAAAAAAAAAAAAAGTTCAAAGAGGCAGTGTGCTGGGTGTGAGGGGTAGAAGGGAAGAGAGAAGCTTGAAACATCGAATAAAAAAAATGCACATTTCAAAGTACTTCACAGGACCTTGTGAAGACACTTTTTGTCTGTATCAGATTAAGAATGATGATATGATAACAGCAAAAGTAAATGTAGAGTGTGAACCTGAACTTACGTTGCACAGATATATTTTTATATATAGGCCAAAATTATTATTTTTTTCTTTTATGGCAAAAATCATTAGAATGTTAAGATATTAAGGATAGAAAGATTATGTTCCATGAAGACATTTTGTAAATTTCCTACTGCAAATACAGTCGAAGTCAGAATTATTAGCCCTGTTTATTTCTTTTATCAATTTCTGTTTAACAGAGAGAAGATTTTTTTAGCACATTTCTAATCATAATAGTTTTAATAACTCATCTGCAGAGATGTATAAAGTACTAGAGACCCAGACTTAAGTAAAAGTACAAGTACTCTATCAAAAAGTGACTTGAGTAGAAGTAAAAGTGCTCTTTAAGCACCATACTTAAGTGGAAGTACTAAAGTATTCAACATTTTTTGTACTTAAGTATTGCAAGTAGTTTATTTCAAAATTTACTACTCAAGTACTGAAAGTAAAAGTACAAGTATTGTGTAATGTAGTTATTAAAGAATGCAGTCAAAAGACATCATATTGTTTTGTTTATTTTAAATCTCTTTTTTGGGGGCACGTCATTTAGCAGAACGAAAAGAAACATGACTTACAATACTGTTTTTCTCTCACGCTTGAACCACAGATCTGACAGATTATAACAGCTTTAACACACACCTTTCAAAGTTGTGTGTCACAAAAACAGTCCATAATCCACTCAAAACGCTATTGAAACCCAATTTCGGAGCACAAATTACTGGTTGTAAACGCTGTAAACGAACGTTCTAATTCACTTGATTTTGATTTTATTGTAAAAAAAAAGAAAACGTGTATGTTACTGTGTTAAATGAAAATCTGAAATATTTTATGGCTTATGGCTATGATTTAGTATTCAAAAATGTTTCATTTTGATTATGTTTTAATTAAATTGGTCCTAAACTTCATATTTTTATAGTATATTTATTCATTCTGGTACTTTTACCATAAACCAACATCTCAACCATTTGGTAGAGGCTGATTTTAGAAATTATGGGATGTGTTGGGGGAAAATGTATTGATTGTGTTAACTAGCGACATTAGGAATTAAGAAATGCAATAAATAAAAAAATTCTATTGGTTTTTTTCTTGGTGTGACAGTTAAATGGTTACTTGTAATACAATTGTGTCCTTTAATACAGCAGTAAGATATATGAACTGTACCCTTAATTTGGCCCGCTCAAAGAAAACACTCTTTCTGAATGTATCAAACAAAACTCATGCACAGAAGACAGCATGAGCATTTATAGCAAATAAACTAATGTAAATATTCTCCCGCCTGCTTTTTAAACGCTGACAGGCGAGGTCTTACACCCCTTTGATTAGTTATTGTCTTCACCTTCTCAACAGAAAGGGCTGCTATCGGCTTTAGAAATGAAAGCGTTGTTCACTGATGGCGGGAAGAACAGCCGCGGTTACAGTCTATGTATGTATAATACGCGGTTATCACAGGTAATCTATAATAGACACAGTGGAGAAAACTTGCACCTCATACACGCCTACCAGGCCAGCGGGTCAAATCTCCAAAGTGAGAGAGGCAGAGATGGGAGTCTCACAACATTTCTCTGTAGCAGTGAAATAGCGGCTCATGTGCTGTGCCGCCTTCACTCGCCCTCGCGCCTCCGTCCTTCGCCATAGTATTGCGACACCGCACATAGGAGATAAATGACGTCAGTACGTAATAACCCGTTATGATCTATTACTGAACCGATTTCGACCATTTTGACACCTCTAGTAACGAGTAACGATGCAGCTCATAAAAAATCTATCGGAGTAAAAGTATTAAACTCATCGAAAATATGTACTCAAGTAAAAGTGGAAGTAGGAGAAAAAAACAATACTCCAGTAAAGTACAGATACTGCCTTTTAGTACTTAAGTACAGTAGTGAAGTAGTTCTACTTCGTTACTATACATCTCTGCTCATCTGTAATAACTGATTTATTTTATCTTTGCCATGATGACAGTAAATAATATTTTACTAGATATTTTTCAAGACACTTCTATACAGCTTAAAGAGACATTTAAAGGCTTAACTAGGTTAATTAGGTTAACTAGGCAGGTTAGGGTAATTAGGCAAGTTATTGTATAATGATGGTTTTTTCAGTAGACTATCGAAAAAAAAAATATTGCTTAAATGGGCTATTAATTTTGACCTTAAAATGTTTATTTAAAAATTAAAAACTGCTTTTATTCTAGCTGAAATAAAACAAATAAGACTTTCTCTAGAAGAAAAAATATTATCAGACATACTGTGAAAATTTCCTTGCTCTGTTAAACATCATTTGGGAAATATTTAAAAAAGAAAAAAATTCAAAGGGAGGCTAATAATTCTGACTTCAACTGTATATCAAAACTCTAACAATAACCCAATTTTTGATCAGTAATTGGATAACAAGGTGACTTCCTCAGTATTTGGATATGTTTGAACCCTCTTGTTCTAGGTTTTCAAATAGATGCATCTGAGCCAAATTGTGTTCTAGCCTAAAAAACCATGTATCAATTGGTAGCTTAATTATTCAGCTTTCATGATGTGGCATTCATAATTCAATATGTAAAAAAAAAAAAAACATTTGACTGGTTTTGTGATTCAGGGTCATGCATGATAACTTTTAATTTTATAACCTAATGATTGCGTTAGCTTAGCTGGCAATAATATTAACATTTGTAGCATATCAATTCACATACTATCAAACCTCCTTTGCAGAATGTTAAACAGTTTATTATTAAACAGTGACAAAATGCTATATATGAAATTGCCAAGCTCCAAATCTTGCCTTGTCTTCTCCTAAAAACTAAAAAAGCATGTAAAAGTAAATCATTTTAAGGCATAGCAAAAGTACTTGACTTGGTGAACAGCAAATGCTTCTGAAACCTGAGCCAGTTGCTTTGCTTTTGTGTGCAGTGATTCTGTGCTATTTCAGATCACACACAATAGGGTATATGCAGACGTATGCGGAAAGACTTATAATTTTTTAGTAACTTAGTAATTTGTTGTTTAAAAATCAGCGATCTTCACGGCCTGATAGATATACGATATAAAGTGGGTCTCAAAATGTACAAGGAGCACTGCGTTAAAATACATTTTACCTGCCATGTCTTTAAAATATGATCATTTATTTTTCCCCAGTATAATCAATAGTGCTTCTGCGCTAGCCTGATAATTCTGATGGGCGCATGCGTGCAAACGGCTTTCCATCTCGTTTTATGGTTGAGCAACTAAATGAATGCCAAAGTCTATTTAACTGATTATATTTTAATTACATTACAACATCGATGCTGTAAAAGGAACCGCATAAAATGGAAAAAATGTACATTAACCGTTCACCGGAAGTTTATCAGTATGGGAAGAAACACTAGCTCTGCATATACCCTATTGCTTAAAATAGCTGAAATGGTTTGAACGGCAGCGTGTATGAGATGCTTTTAAAAGCATGAGAACGTCCCACACCTGCTTGCGCCTGTAATGCTCCTCTTCTTCTCTCCTTTTCTGCTCCTCTCGCCTTTTTTCATCCCTCCGTTTTCTCTCCTCTTCCTCGCGCTTGGCCCTGAGTTCAGCTTCTCTTCTCTCCTGTAGCTGAAACACACAACACAACCCGATGCATTGAGAATGGCAGTGTGTGAGAGTCAATGCATTTCCTCAGATGTCCAGCAGAGGCCATCAGCGCAACCCTCACCTTCTGAAGCTGTTCTAGAATTGGACCCTGAGATGAAGAATTCATTAAGTCCCATATACTGGCCTCACCGCCTGCTCCAGCAAAAGAGAGAGACAGAGAGAGAGGGTTAGAGACAGCCTGTCTATTTTTAGAATTGTGTGCATGTACTTGTTTTTATATACCAGTGGGGACTTAAACTTGAATACACACAGGCACACGGGGACTTGCATTACCATGGGGACCAAAATTGAGGTCCCCATGGGTCAACATGCTTATAGATCACATGGAATGAAGAATTTTGAAAATGTCAAAGTGTGTTTCCTATGAGGGAAGGGTTTTTAGGGTTGAAGGATTGAATGTACAGTTTGTACATTTTCTATGAGAGTCCCCACCGGGATATAGGGACAAGGCTGTGTGTGCGTGTGTACCTGCTGGCTGTGAGGCTGAGGTATGCATGTCCCACATGGACCCTGTATCTGGCACTGACATCGACCTGTTTAACGAAGGTATCATACCCTGCTCTCCACACCTACATGAAGAACAACAAAAATTCAATAGAATAAAAATGGAATTAAATAGGAATGGGTGATATCTTATTGTAATTAATATACCAGCAAAGATTTCTCTTGCAATAAATGTGCTATACTAGTGTGCAAGGGCTGCGCAAATATTTCACTCCCTTTTATATATTACAAATAGGCATATCTCAAACATACACATTGCAATAGTTAGTGATAAATGTGAAATTGTGATTTAATGCTAAATATTCTGTGTGCTGGAAGACTTTTCAGCACATCAGGCAACGTAGTTACGTCAATGCAATCAAGCAAAGTAGACATGCTGGTTTCCTCTAGAAAAATCCTTACTGATTTCAGTATGGATGTTGAAATACTGACCAAGCAATCAAGACTTGTTAAAGGCTCTGGAGTACCTTTTTCTATAATTTAAACAGATTTGTGAGTTGAGCATCAGTTAAGACAACGTTAGCATCTGTCAGCTTTAATTGTGAGGAAAACTGGATAATGTTGAGCTTTTGTCAGCCAATTTCGTCTTCCGGGTTTAAAATCATGTTTGGGGCAGGATCAAAATTGGTGACGTAGCGCAAATCTGCTAGTGGAGTGATGACACGTTTTCTTATCCTATGAGAAGACCCTGCTTTTTAATTATTCATGAGAGCACATGCTTTCCAAAAGCAAGGCAGACCTGCCAAGCTGTGAGACCCAATGACTGGATGAGGCCATCCACAGCATGGGTCTTGTGTGTTTGTTTCCATGATCCAAGGGGTTTGTTGTATGTTTTTCCCCGCAATTCTGTCAGGGCCGATACAGCAAAGCTGTTTGTGTGCAGCAAGCACTTTTGTCAAGAGAGCTGTACGACAACTGGAGAATGGCAGACTTAGTCTTTTAACAGTGGAGTTCGTTCCATTCAAACACATCGCCTATATCCGTACTGCTGCATTCGCCTATGTTTAAAATCCTCCAGATTACAGGCAGGGCTAATGGTTGAAACAGAATTGAATTCAAAATTTTCTTTTTTTCTATTTATTTGAGTTTGTTTACATTGTTATATACCATCTGATTTGTTTCATGCAACAGTAAAACATGGCTGTTCACTTTCAGGAATTGTAGTAATGCTTTCTTGTCCCTTAAATAATTTGAAATGTGTTGGTTATATCACTTTTAAAAATATTGTATTGCATATTGAATATAGCATTTTTTAGGATAATTCTTCATTATCACAGGCCTAGTGTGTGCTATATGGTTTTGAATCTCTGAGATCTGAAAAGAGATTTACTAACTTACTTCATAACATCGGAGTGATTGACCTTCATTTTGTGGCCTGATCTTCATGTTTTTACATCATAGAATGAAGAAAAACCATACTATTTTATACAGAGTGGGTGAAAAGTAATTAGGCAATATTTAAAGTCTATAGAACTTGAATCACAGGAGTCACAATGAACACACTCTTCAAATAGACAATTGTAAAGAGGATTTCATATTTCTCAAAGTACAGGTATCACCCTTTAAAGGCTGGATTAGAAATATTACCAAATATTTTTCACCCAACCTGTATTATTCTATAGCAGGGTCTCTGCAGGTTTCTAAGAGTTATATCTTAGATGTAAGACCTTTTAATACCACACAGAATGAAATTTAAGACCGAATGTGCAGTATAATTTCATAGTACCAAATTAGCAAAAAAAAGCACACAGTACAACTAATTAATTATCATCCCAGTGTTTATTTTATTGGGTTCTGCCTATTTTATTCTGGGTGACAAATAGACATAGATTTCAACATGGAAACAAAATCTTTATGCGGTCGCTTCGATTGCATTTTTCAAGACCTTTTGAAACACAGATTTAAGACATTTTAGGACTAATTAAGGCCTTATCTTTATCTGCTTGTTAAGTGTGACGTCACGTGAAGTGGCTTCCGGGTCCAAGCACTCTATCAAACTGTATGGGGAGACTCATCAAATGGTAATAATAAACGTTTACAAAGCACTGTAATACTTTCGAAAAATCGCAATCGCAATATATATCCATGCCTAATATCCTATGGCCAGAAAGAGATACATTTTTTATTAATTGTTAAAATTTTGGTAGCCTATTTGTGATGCAGCAAGCGCAGAGAATGATGAGTACACTATGATTTTATATAAAATTCACTTTAATGTGTGATGGGACTAAAAAGTGGTCATAAATAAATATTTTCTCAATTCAAATGAGTAGCGGCTTGGATCCAGAAACAGTATTCCATCCGTCACCGATACGTCATGACTGAACAAGGGGACAGTATAAAATTTAAGACTTAAGGGTCCGTTCATACAGGGATGAAGGCTAAAGACCAAATTTGATTAATGTTGCAATTTAAATATAAATTTTTATTATAAAAAGGCCTAGGATGGCTTGAAGAGCACAATAAACCATATTTTGACAATCACAGTGTGTGTGATCTTCTATTTGCTCGGCTACAGTGACAACTGGAGGGTTTTACTTCTGTGATGCACATTTGGCGTTTATGCACAAGGACACTCTCTAGTGCATTAAACATATTATATTATATTGCAACACAGGGCTTTTTAATTGACCTCTTTGTTGATGCATATGAATGACTGTCACTGATACCGTTTAAGTTTTAAGTCTATAGGCCACTTTGAGAAATGCAAACAAAAACAATGGTTCCAACGTATTTCCCGTTTTACATTTTTAATTTCTATATCTTCAGAGAATCCAAAAAGAGTCACATATTAATTAATTATGTTATGACAGCTGTTTTAACATTAAGTTATGATTGAATTGGTTCTTGCTACAGTTATGAATCAACAAGCAGGAAATGTTCATGGGCCAAAAACATGATCATAGTGAAATGGTCTATATTGTCCATCCTTAGTATTAAATATACAAACTGTATTGACTAAAACATCAGAAACACACAAGCGTGCTCACCTGTTGATGAGCTGGAACAGCTGCTGTTGCTGCTGCTGTTGTTGTTGGAGTTGCTGGTAAAGAGCCGTGGCAGCAGCCAATTCCTGCTGCTTCTTCAGCCGCTCCTGATCCATATTACCCTGAAAGACATGCAGAGGTCAATAACACACAATCGCCAGACACTAATAATCACACAAACAATGACAATCTGCCCAAGTAGAGAGGTTACAATTTGGCCATGTAGAGAGGTTGGCGGTTCATTCCACTGTGGCGACCACTGATTTTTTTCCCATTAAACCACACTGAATTTAACTAAACTGGACTTCAGTTCTAAAATCTGGACTTTACTAGAACTTCCATGTCAAGCTGCTTTGACACAATCTACATTGTAAAAGCGCAACAGAAATAGACATGAATTTTAGACATCAACACTTGAATATAAATTAGAAAAATATTTAAGACCAACAAATGCCAACTATACAGTATATTTTTAATTCTACATAGATGCTAACTCATCAGGGGTGAAAAGGGTGACAGATCCAGAGTAAATACAGTAATACAGTACGCACTATAAGCACTGTTACTATTTTACTAAATATTCTAAAGCCTATAATTTATTTAATTCTACTTATAACAATGATGTCGGATTCACCAAATAATAAATTAATTACATAAAATTACAATTTATTTTATGATTAGAATTTGTTATCGCTAAATTATTTATTGTTCTTAATATCATATATATCAAAAATACTAATGACAGTATATAATTTTAAAATATTAAAGTAGAATCATATTACTTTTAAATTTAAGTTTGTCAAGATTTGTACAAGTTAATAACTTTAAGGACACAGAAACACCAGGCACACATAAATACAAATGCAAGCATACAAAAACCAAACAAGCTTATTCCCAGCAGAAACCAATACAAAGGATGATCAAAAGATATTTTTGACTGTAATTATTTTATTATATATGAAGAAAGCAAAACCCTCTAAATCCATCAGACCTCTTTTTTGTAAATGAGCATTTTCTATCAGGCTCCTATAATTAGGTTCAGAAGTTTTATTTTATAAATGATGAAAAGGCTATTAGCTAGTAAATAAAATAAACTTTTTTTCAAAAATGTCACTTTAGACAATTCTTTAGTTTTTAACAAATTATATTTACTTTTGCGATAAAAGCAGCTAAATACACAAGTGCTTTTTTGGAAAAACCTCTAAATCCACCTATTGGGACAAGACGGTGTAATTAACGGTGCAAAAAAAATGGCTAAAGATGCAATTAAAAATTATTTTACCAAACATAAAACTCACTACACAAACCACCTAAAATTAAAAATGCATAAATCTGTCAAGTACGTAGCGGTTCCGCTACGGTAACCCCTGATAAACCAAGGAGTAAGCAAAAGGTAAAGGAATAATTGAAATCGGTCAAGTAAGTGCATTGATCAATAATATAAAATAAATTGACAATAATTAAATCTTAACAATCTGTTGTCATTTCTGGTATTTGGGATTTAGATTTAAAGTAGAGCAATGTAAACATTGTAAACTAAGCTTGTTAGATGCAAAAAAGGAGTGTAAAAAAACACTGAAGTAGTAATATCTGTGCCCTGTCCATTAATATAAAAAGCTTATCAGACGCATAGGTATTATGAAGTAAAATAAATAATGCAATATATCGGACTCATTCAAAGTAGCGTCACTGCGCAAAAAACATTATGGATGCATGCTACACTTCCGAGTATATAGTGTGTTTTCTCATGACAATTATAAAACATCAATTATATAAATATTACTTTTTAATTAAGTTTATGCAGAGTGGTGTACAAGTTAATACCTTATATATAATAATCATATAATTCTAAATAACCTAATGTGTATTCTACAGATTATACAATACATAAATAATAAGCAGTAATAAGTATACTTTTTTAAAAAGAGCAACATTAAAATGACTAATCTATAAATTGCTATCCTAATGTCTTTAATTTCAAATGTTAAATCATAAAGCTTTTAAAATGAAGTAAAAGTAGAATATAATCATTTCGAACGTAGGACTTTTGATACTTCAACTAACTATTTATAGTTTTAAATTCGGAAGATTTTAAAAGGTATAGTGCACCCAAAAATGAAAACTTACTCATTATTTACATCCTCTCAAGTGGTTCCAAATCTTTGTGATTTTCTTTCTTCTGCTGAATAAAATTATTTGTTTCGGCTATTTTGAGAAAAGTTGTTACCCTGTAAGCACTAACTTCCACAGTAAAAAAACCAAATACTATAGAAGTCAATGGTTACAGGTTTCCAACACGTTTCAAAATATCATCTTTTGTGTTCAACAGAAGAAATAAAATCCTAAAGGTCTGAAACAAGAGTAAATAAATTATGAACTAACCCTTTAACACTTTAAAAACCAAAAAACACCCTGCACACATAAAGGCATATGCAAATCTACAAACAAACAAATGCAAAGACACATAGATGCAAAAAAAACAACCAAGCTTATTCCCAGCAGAAACCAAAACAAAAGATAATGACAGAACAAACGTATACAAAGCCCACAAAATCGGCTGCCCCAACATTCACCCTTCCACCCAGAGACTCACGGTTGCCCCGCGGGGTGGTTGAGGGTGAAGCTGGGCTTGATTCCTCACCAGCAGCGGCGGAGGGGAGGGTCCAGGGGCAAAAGGCACACGCCCCCACATCTTAATGACTTCCCCCAGCGGCTGAAATCCCTCATCACAACCGCGCTTCACCAGCAGGTTCATGGCGAAGTACCCTGCCTGAAACCACTCGCACATCTCCACTGTACTGAACGGACCTAAGAGACGCGGCAGATAAAGAGAAGGCATTAACAGAAAGCTCTGCTCCATATGCATGAGCTGGAACTCCAGAGAGAGTATGCATGCGCACCCTGAATCTCTCCTTGCGGGTCTTTGTAAAACCATTTCATGGCCGAGTCGTGGGAGAGAGGAAGAGCAGAGGCCGTGTTTCTGCTCTCCTGAAGAGTCTGGGTGAAGCACTCTTCTTCTAGAGACGTGTCCTGGAGCGCAGCCACCATCTTCTCTGCCTCCTGCACAGATAAAAGCAACATCACAAACTCTGATCGGATGAAAAAAAAATGATGTGGATTATAAACAGTGCCATTTGTCTGAAGATGGGACATATTCTACACCTTTTTGCAGCATTTATATTGCTATTTCAGGGTTTATAGAGTTTCAAACACAAAAAATATGTATAATTTTAGTATATTTATATTGTTCTAGGTTTATACAAACAAATCAGAACATTTTTATAAAGATTTAACATGTAATTTGGTCTTTTTATTTAGTTAATTTGGCCTGTTAATAATGTAAATCCAGTTTTGTAATTATTTTTTATTATGTTTATCCAGGTCCCTAACACAAAAAAACCTTATAAACTTACTATTGAAAAAACACACTTTATTTAGTTTAGTATTAATTGTCAATTTAGTTGATTTCTTGCTTGATTTAGTTCATTTAGAACCAAAATTATATAAATAAAAATGATCAATTTATTTAATTTTGTGCTCAATTAAATTTTCCAGCACTAAAATTTTCAATTTTCCCACTCTTTAATTTTAATAGACCCTAAATATACAATAATTGTATTCACCTTATTCTCTGCAAACAAGTGGGCGCAGACAAGTGGGACTCATCTTGTGGGATTTATGATTTAATTTGAATCATTTTGGCTTGAGACTTCCGCTCTCATTGATTTCCATTCATTTTTAGACATTAAAAACAGCTCATTTTGTTGCTGGATGTTGCAAACTGATATTTTCTTATTATATGATTCTGCTTTGTCTATATATTCATGCAAACACTAGTTTGTAGAGCAAGTCGTTTGACTGTTTTCTGCCGCTTATTATCCCTAGTCATTTCTCTCATTGGCAACTGAATCAGAAGTTTTAAAACAATTGCAAAAACGAGCATACTTCTGCATTGAAGAATAAGGTCAATAATCAAACCCTCTGTGATTGGTAATCATTTCACATTCGAGAGGGTTAGCAATTTAGCCCAACCAAGTTGGTGAATACTGTTGGCCCATGTTGTTATTAAAGGTGCTGTAAACTTTTGACTCATCTAAAGCATTAAAATATACCATAATAAGTTTGCAGATATGTAACAAACATGCTAAGTGAACACACCTTTTTATATCTGAAAAACAACACTAAAGTCAGCTAAATGTCGGAATGTCTGTGTTTGTTTTGGTCTCTTAAACCTGCCCACTGTCAGTTTAGCCAATTATATATCAGCAGCCCAGGTTGTCTGGGTGGAAAAAGGACAGTATATTTCATTTCAAGTCATAAAGGCTGTCTCAACGTATGCATCCAAAACCACAGCCTCTGAAACGAGACGCAGATTCAGAGTAATGCAAATCCACATGAAGTGGTTGCTAATTAGCAAATAATAAGAATATTACAAATGTAAACATGGTGATTCATTCCACTGTGGCAACCCCTGGCAAATCAGGGACTAAGCCAAAGGAAAACTAATGAATGAATGTAAACATTAGCTGAGTAGAATACATATCAACACCGTATCATAACAATATGCAACGCGACACAATTTGCAGTGATAAGCATTTTGGCTGTCGGCACCAGAAGCAACATGACAGAAACATTTAAATAAAGCCATTCAGAAGTACAGAATAGTGCACTGCACTTCAACAAAATGGTAAGCTTTAGAATCTAATCATAACATATTAAACCTCTTTAACATTATTAGACGTACATGCTGAGTGACTGGTGTTTGTTGGTTTGCACTGAGGCACAGCTCTACAGCTACATTTAACTATATAGTTCAACAAACTGAATGTTTAGTTTCAAGATCTGAGGTAAACTATCTGCTGCTGCTTACAATATGGCTATAAATGTTATGTAAAACTGTATTCAAATTAACATTGGTAGCATTTAACACTGAATAAAGCACACAGAACCTGAGGTGATCATTGTCAAATGCTGTTGTTCAGCGATGAGAAATACAAACCATTTCTAAAAATTTTCAGGTGATGGTTTAAAAGAAAAACTCCTTTTAACATAGAAAATATTCCTTCTATTGTGTGCCCTCGCTTAGAGTCATGGTGTAGGTTTGATAGGCAGGCACGCTCGTTCCTGTTGGTGTCGTAAATCTGGCAACTGCATGGAGTTGTCGGAGGAGCGACCATGTGAAAAAGTGTTTTAAATTTGGAGTGCAATATCTAGTCCAATCACTGGGTGTCGATCTTGCATACAGCATCTTTAACATTCAATTGATATTACATCAATAACTTAAATTTTACTAACTCACTTTTAGATCATTACATTATGAAATTTAGTCAGATATTAACCAGTCTGTTTTCTAGTACCTGTTGCAGGTGCTTCATGCCCTCGTCGTCCTCGATATCACCTCCCGGTGGCGGGAGGTCAGTAGCAGCAGAGGACAAAGAGGGAGGCGATGAAGGCAGACTGGAGGAGGCACTGGGGCTCAAATCTAACATGGCCTCTGATAACACTATACACACACACAAAACATGCATAATTAAAGCACAAACCATCTATACAATTGTAGGGGATGATTTAAAAAAAAAGTCCTCTTTACCTTCACTTGGTAGTTTGTGGGGAATGGAGGGGGCAGGCGGAGACTCCTCCAGGCCAGAGGGGGCAGCAGAGGGCAGAGCTTCGGAGACGGGAGCAGGAAGAGAGGGAGGAAGAGGAGGAGAAGTTGAAGGAGAAACCAGTTTCACTTCAGTTTCAGAGACTGCAGCAGAGTCGATGACATCTATCGAGAGAAAGAGAGATATAGAAAAAGAGAGACAGCCATGAAATCAATGGAACAGATGATGATGATGATGTATATTTATTTAATGCCATATAAGCAACAAAGGCTATTTTTATGGCAAATACATGTCACTAATAAAAATCAATGGAACAAAGCTCCTTGAAAACATCCTTGGTTGGATACTTTCATCTCAAATTATATCTCAATTAACTGCACTGAAGCGATATGGTTAAATTTTCTCAGGTCATTAAACAGTAAGCCTGGGCAAGAAATTAAACATTACTTTTAGGGATGTGACAAGAGCTTGTATGATGAGATCTCGCGAGATTAAATCGCAATCAGACTTCTCGTCGAGGTGAAAAAAGGTGTCTCGTGAGATATGATAATGTGATGGAGCGCGAGGGTGAATTTAGCACTGAAGATTGGAGGCAGGATTTGATTTGAACGGCAAATCAAGTGCTTTGCACACACCTGGAAAACCAGGGCAGGCTGGCCTCGGGAGTTGCGCGTGTCACTCGGTTGGGCAGGCGAATGTGACATAATAGTTTTTTTTTCTTTTTTTTCTTTTTTAATGGCTACAGAGGCTACAGTTGCAGCCACAAACTTTAACCATGCTTCATGTCCATGCGATGGAACAGTGCTTTAGATTTGCTCAAAGTCATAATCATCATAAACACAGATGGAATTGAGACTTTATTGAAGTGCAGAGTAAAGACCCTAATCAAACTATTACTGTCATGTAGGCCTTTTAGCCGCATTTAGCGAAATAAGACATACACACACGGCTGTTTGACACTATTCTCTGAACCTACAGAGTCAGTAAAAGACCACAGACACATCTCTCACACACAGAGTGAACTTCTGGAGACTCGAGACACATGTCTTCATCATCACCGAACACACGTTTATGCTGTCGATGTGCAATATCAAATTACATTAAAACAACTCTCTCCTATCAGTCCTTACTTCATATTTGCATTCAGTAGCTCAGAGTTTGTGACGGGGGAATAAAATCTTGCTGAATGAAAGTAAAACTGCTAAAAAATTAAAAAGGAAATACCAAAAATTAAATAAACTTTCAGTTCAATTTGTGGAAAGGAGTGATTTCTTATGTGAAGCTGACCAGGGGATGTCCTTTACTGCATAGAATTCGTTAAAACAAAACTAAATAGAAAAATAGAAATAAAATATTATTCATGGGGCGATGCAGTGGCGCAGTAGGTAGTGCTGTCGCCTCACAGCAAGAAGGAGTTTGCATGTTCTCCCTGCATTCGCGTGGGTTTCCCCCAAAGTCCAAAGACATGTGGTTCAGGTGAATTGGGAAGGCTAAATTGTCCGTAGTGTATGTGTGTGTGAATAAGTGTGTATGTGTTTCCCAGTGATGGGTTGCAGCTGGGAGGGCATCCGCTGCATAAAAAAAAATGCTGGATAAGTTGGCGGTTCATTCCGCTGTGGCGACCCCAGACTAATAAGGGAACTAAGCCGAAAAGAAAATGAATGAATGAATATCATTCATTAATATTTTTATTTTAAAGCACCTGAATTGTTTAACAATTTTTTCCATTTCCGTTCATTTATCAGTAAATTTTTTGCTAATTTTTAAAATTATATATAAAAGACGATTTTCCAGTCATTAATTTCATCAATGAAGATTTCTTAAAAACTGTGTAAAAATATCATTCTCATGACCCCAATCTCCTGTCTCGTCTCATGGAGTAAGCGTCTCGTCACACCCCTAATTACTTACATTAACTTTAAAAATAATATGGTTCTAAATATTGTATAAATCTTATTTCACTTCATAATGTATCGTTGAGAGCTATGGGTTTTAATTTTGTTTTGCCTGTATATATTTTAGCACTCAAAATGCCAGAAGCAACTGGCCTGTATTTTATGAATCAATTAAGTCGGCTGATTGGGAAAATCTTCTAGCATATTGCAGTGAATAAAAAGTCACCTACGTCTTGCTCAACCGGAGATCGACTAGATAAATATATTCATTTTTAGGTAAACTATCCAATCATTCAATTGCTTTTCCAACCTTTCTCAGTTTTTTCAGCACCCATGCCATTCTTCATCTCTTGATGAGCATCTTCCTCTTCCTCATCTTCTAACCCCTGGAACTCCTCTTCTAGAATTGGATCTTTCGAGCCCTTCTAGGAAAATACAAAAAAAAATTATATAAAGAAAAGAAAACCATAGATCAGCCATAAAAAAGAAATTAGATCTTACGGTCTCACCTTAATAGACATGAACGCTCCAGATGAATCAAAAGTTCCCATTTCTCCATCTTCTTCATCAGTGCACCACTCAGGCAGACCGTCTCGGTCGTCCTCTGCTCCTTCACTGCCTGCTCTTCTTCGGCCTCCCTCGTTCCCTCCATCCCGGAAATCAAAGTCAAACTTCCTGCGGCGAACTTCACCAGGACCGGTATGTTCTCGCCAGCCAGCCGAGCGTGGACCACCATCTAAAAAAGAATAATAAATTAAATGACATTAATACATGTTAATACTTAAATTGAACCTAATTTTGCTTTGAAAGTCTCCAATGCTACATTTACCAGCATTCAAGGTAAAAAGAAACATGTAATTATCATCTTAAACTATACATACATACATATATACATACATACATATATACATACATACACACACACACACACACACACTTATATATATATATATATATATATATATATATATATATATATATATATATATATATATATATATATATATATATACATATATATATACACACACATATACATATACACACACACACACATACATACACTTTAATATAAAATGGCAAAAGTAAAATTCAACTTTCACTGACTAAAATGCTGTATTTCCATGATCTACAATGAACAGAAAAACAGGCAGTTGTGTTGAGCAGACAGAATTCTGTGACTCCATCGCTGAATTTCACCCAAAATCCAAGCTAATGGTGCAAAATTTACAGGATTTCTTGCAGATGACATTTTCTGCATATAAATGTGAAATGTGCATTGCATTACCTTCTCTTTTTGCAACAGTGAGTCTCCAGCTGACGCCAGCGGTCTCTCCCGCATCCTCCTCCTCCTGCTCCTCTCTCAGTGTGCGCCAGTTGTCACTATCAGAGCGCATGAACTCCTTTCTGACACCCGGAGCCCCTTCCTCAAAACCAACACGCACTCCATCCCTCCGCAGGGGCTTCTCAAAACGTCTTTCACTTCTGCAGAAGGAAAACAGAAGCTTATCAAAAGAGCCTTTGTTTAGTCTCAACAGGCCTCTAACTCTAGGCTTATGCTGATCAGATTAAAACAGGGTTCCCATACAAGCCAAATATCAAATTCCCTGATTTATCCCCGACTTAAAAGCAGAAATTCAATGATCTATAATGAAAGTTAAAACTGGTCGCTGTTGTGTTCTGCATGATTTTAAAATGGTTTTAGCTTGAATACAAGTTTGTAGGACTGTTATAGCCACTATGAGAACAACAATGGATAATTTAAAAGAATATTTGGTACTTACTGTTTTTATGTCTTTGAAGAGCTCCCTCTCCTATAGCTGATAGCTTTACAGTAGATTTACAAAATTTACAAATAGTTTTTGTCATCTACTTTTTAACACCCAGTCGTAATTTTGAAGCAAAAGCTCCTAAAATTTAATCGTAATGAACAGGTACAGTATAGTGACTACATTTGACTTAAGTGACCGCTAGAAGACAAGCATGAAAGACATGGAATCATGCTGAAAAGTTGTCTAACCATAATTATTTTGGCATTAAAAAATATGTAATATTAAAAAAATTGCTAAATGAAACCTAAAATTAAAGCGACAAACAAAAATCCCTGGTATTCCATGACTTGGACCAACAAAAAAATTATATATAATATATATATTATATATAATATATTTAAATTCCTTGACTTTCAACATCTGGAAAAAACTTCTTTAAGGTGCGATATGCAAGTTTGACACCCAGTGGTTGGACTAGGTATTACACACATGGTTCAAAACACATGCAAGCAAGGGTTGCCAGACTGATCACACCAATAGGAGCGAGCCTGACTATCGAGCCTAAAGGCCGATTTAAATGTGTTCTAAATAAAAGCAACGACACGTGATAGAAGGAATATTTCCCATATTAAAAGGAGTTTTTGTTTTAACCAATACCTGAAGTTTATATTTTAGAAACAGCTTCTATTTCTTGCAGCTGAACAACAGGATAAACTGAATAAAGCACATGAGGTGGTGATCATTGTCAGTGTTAAACGCTAACAATGTGAGTTTGAATGCCATTTTATATGACATTTATTGCCATACTACTGAAAGCAGCAGCAGATAGTTCACCTCAAATCATGAAAATAAAATGAATCATTTAAAAATTTCCCTTTAGAACTGTGACTCAGTGCAAGCCAACACATACCAGTGATTCAGCATGTACATTTAATAAAGAGGTTTAATATGTATTAATTAGATTATAAACATTACCATTTTGTTGGAGTGCAGTAAGTGCACTATTCTGTGCTTTTGAATGGCTGTATTTAAATTTCTGTCATGTTTCTTTTGGTCCAAACAGCCAAATTGCTTATCACTGCAAATCTCATCATGTAATCTGCTCACCTAATGATTACTTTCATAATATTTATATTATTTGCTAATTAATAACCTCATGTGGAACTCTGAATCTGCGTCTCATTTCAAGGTCTGCTACTGTCCACTGGAGGTCGCATTTCAGTCACTGACACATGCTTTTAGAGCCTTCCTGACTGAACGAATAAAATACGTGGTTTTCCCACCAAGGCAATCCGGGGTGCTGAAATATAATTGGCTAAACTGGCATCGGGTAGGTTAAAAGAACCAAAACAAAGACAGCCGTTCCAGCACGTAATAGACATTTTCAAAGCGAAATAACTAATTTCAGCATTGTTTTTCAGATAAGAATGTTCACTTAGCATATTTCTTAAATATCTGCAAACATATTATGGTATTTTTATGCTTTAGAAGAGTCAAAACTTACATACAGCACCTTTAAAAAACCATGGCCCATGGGAACCCTGTTAAATAAAAAAAAAACTTTTGCATCTCAATACGAGTGCCAAGACAACAAACTGCGAGAACCAAAGCGAAACTAAATTAAAACAATACCGGTCATCCCAGCTCTGGCTCCGATGGATCTCTCGAACGCTACGAGCAAAACCGCCTTCTCCTTCCTCTGTGCTTCTTTGGTAGAATCCGCTCTCTCCTCTTCCTCGACCTAAACACACGGCATGAAGAACTTCAGCATCTTCGCCAATACATGAATAATTTAAACACATGTACACAAAAATAGATAGACTTGCCTCTGCCGCCTCTCACACTGCCTCTGCCTCGGTTCACCCCAGCAGGGACGGCCCCGCCCCCTTTGCCCATAAGCCTCAGCACAGCCACACTGTTGACAGACATGGAGAAGTTCCTCTGCAAAGCAAAAAAACAACAACAACACGTGGAATGAAAACAGGACCACACCAAAAACCACAAGATCGGCGCAGATAAAAAGAAAGTGTTGGCAGCCCCATTTCAGCTTACTTTCACAGGACTGTGTGTTTTATGAGTGTGTAATCAGCTCAGAATGCCAGAGGTGTAAGTGTGTCTCTCACCTGCTCCTCTTCGGTGAGAGGCAACAGTGCCAGAGGCTGCTGAGGCTCATCCTGCAGAATAGCAGCAAACTCCTTATCCTGCATTTCTTCTGGGACCTGAAAACACACACACACAGTCCAAGACAATGACTCACTCGACTGCTGCAAACGATGGACTGAAAAATATCAGAAGGTTCAAACCTGCAAGACTGAGAAGCATTTTAATTACGCAAAAGTTTGGACTGCGCAAGTAGTTCCAAGTCATATTTAAAGGGATAGTTCACCTAAAAATAAAAAGTCTGTCATCATCTACTCACATTTTATACTTGTGTTAAACATGCGTTTTCCTGCTGAACACAAAATATTTTTTGAAAATAGCCAGAAATCTGTAACCACTGACATCTGTAGTGTTTGTTTTTCCCTCTCAAATAGTCAATGGTTATTCACGGGAACCAAAATGATCATGTGTGTGTCTGATATGGTCACACTCACAACCACAACGCATATAAATGAGACTAAATGAAATCAATATTTTGCTAAAGAATAAAGAAATACTGATGATACTTTGAACTGTGTTTTGCTCCTCCAAATCTGTGACGTCTCTGTCTCAACTTTCTTTTCTGTACATTTATTCACAGGTTTACTACTGTTTGATGTGGCCACAAAAATTAGGAAATGCAGCCCATTACTAGTGATTAGAAAACTCACCCAAAAACAACAGTTTTTAAAGCAAATACATTCTGGTGATCTGCTAAACCATTGAGTAAAGTAATAACCCCAACACTGGTGAAACGTATATCTAAAATGTTCACAATCCAATGCAAACAGCAGTGAAGCTCCCTGGGCATTTACAGTGAAGGCTATCACTACTGCAGCTCTAGCCAAGCTTCTTGTTCAGAGAAGAAATGGTCTTCCCCAAATGAGCCTGGTTTCTCTCAAGGTTTTTTTTCCCTGCACTTTGGTCAATTGGTGAAGTTTGTTCTTTGACACTGTCACCTCTGGCTTGCTTAATTGAGACTTGTGTAGCTGCGCATTGACGGATTTGCTCTTCAGTGTTTGGACTTCCAACAGTGAAATTAAAACCACACTAAACTGAACTTCAGCTCTGATAACTGGACTGACACAGTTTCAATTTACCAGAACTTCTATGTTAAGCTGCTTTGACACAATCTACATTGTAAAAGCGCTATAGAAATAAAGATTACACATCGGAATGTGTTTATCATTCAAAATGTATTTGAAGATGAAGTGAACATGATCACAGAAAGTGGTGTAAATCTCAGAAATTAACTTAACACAATATTTATTTGTGAAATAAACACGGCAGATCGCACATGGGGCTCGCATGTCTACATAGTTTACACATAGATACACACTTTAACCGTGATTATAACAAAAACAGCATGCCAATATCCAGTAATAAACAGATATATATATATATATATATATATATATATATATATATTTGCAATCTGTCACAAATTATAATAATATAGCTTTATTTCTCTTGTCAAGGCAAGATCTAAAACAAATCTAAAATGGTAGGGATTAAGCCAAAGAAAGGTTGTATAACTCTTATTTTTATCCACGATCTTACTTTGTCAGATTTCACTCCCCGGAGCATCTGACATCATGTACCTCACACATAGAACATGCGTTAGGGCTCTGTCCCTACCGTAATACACCTAAAACACAGCCATAAACATTGCCATAAAACTCGTCAATGGCAGGGACTTGTTTTCTCTCGTTATCTACAAGAAAAAGTTAAACGAAATCATTTATCGATTTGACGCACATCATAATACCAGCCACACATGTAAAGCACAAATAATGTCCTTCAATTCAGTCACGTCCAGCGGCAGTCATCCGTGAACCAATCTCTATCTGTTTGATGTTGGCTCACACATTCTTTTGCAGTCTGAAGCATGTCAAACGCACAAAACTCTCAATTTGCGTCCCAGGATGCCATCTTTGCATTGATTTCACATGTAAATCACTCACGCTTCATCACTGATTACTGCACCCAAATACACCACATGCACTGCGCATGCAACGTCTATAAGTCATGAAAAACAATAAATACAAACTGAAATAAACATAATTTGATTATATGGTTTAAAATTTGAGGATTTCTGAGATTATTTACATTTTTTGCGATTTTTTTGCGTTTAATTAAAAATTTTGCAGGATCACGAAAATTTGCGAGTTTTTGTTGATTTTGCGTTGAATTCATAAATCGCGGAATCAAGAAAAACTAGGGGGTCTGATTAAAGAAAGTCAAGCGGTGCGGTTTATGCTGTCGCCACAAAGGGTTACCATTAATTGAGTAGCGCAAGCATGATCACAGAACTGAATATCCTGTTGGTAAAGCACATTATTGTAAGGGGCACATTTATGTAATGAAAAGTTGTTAAGTTTACTGGTGCTACTGAAGCAACATAATTCAGCTATTTCAGCACCACAGCAGATTGACAGCATAGTACAATTCGGTCACAAAAATAGCGGCTGCACCTCTGTGTGACGTCACATGGAACCTACAATTTTTTTTTTACTTTTTTCAAAATATCTTCTTCAAAATATCCAAAAAAAACACAAAGGATTGGAACCAATTGAGGGTGTAAATGTTCATTTCTTGGTAAAATATAAGTCTTTACCAGTCACAAATATTTGGTGTGGCTCGTTTCTGGTAAATTCCAAAGTTGCATTCATGCACTCTTAATATGGCACAGCCTCCAGGGGATGCTCAACAAGTGGGTAACTGAATCACTTCATGAAGATCCCTTTCTTAAGACCACAAGACTGCTGAAATGTTATAAACCTAGACTAAACTATCATCATACATCTTTTTTAGATATCAAACTCCACATGAACTGAACAAACAAGTCTAAAACTAAACTTGTAATAAAAGATAAGAAATGAGGCAAACATTATTGGTCAAACATTAACATCTGTCAATCGTACACAGCTTTGTTAATACATTATCCAATCAAAATAAAGAGCGATCCAAGTATGTGAAAATAATGCCATACATACTTCCAAATGCTCACTTTCCAAAGAAAGTTTGTTATTACTTCTGCCCTAGGGAAATGTAGTCAATGTTGACGTGGCTTCCTGCAGCGGACTATAAATGCTCAACCTTTAGACGTAACGATCAAATAGACTTCCCAAACATAGTGGGAAAATAAATGAAAATATTTTGAGTGCTCCTTTCAAATCAGGTCCTACAAAGACTTTAGTGGCTGGATTTCTTCAAACACATCAAAACTATCCATGCTTTATCAGTGCACGCTGAATAGTTTCCCTGCAATAAAAAACTATAGTAAATCATTATCTTAAGGCACAGTTTCTACAGTCTATTTCTGTTGCAACAGAGCCCTGGTGCTGCTGTTGCCCGTGGAAACCTTTATGACTTGTGTCAGTACTGGCAAGACAGATTTTGCATGTTGAAAGAAAACCAGTGGAAACATGTACAAGACGCACTGTGTGTTAAACCTCAGGCTATGTGAACTAAAAACTACCACTAAAAGACATCCATTAAAGGGACAGTTCACCCAAGAAATTCTTCTGTTGAACACAAAGAAAAATATACTGAATAACACTGGAAGAAACAGCCAGTGACTTCCATAGTATTTTCTTTTTTCGACCATGGATGTCAAAGGCTGAACTTTTTCCAGCGTTCATCAGAAAATCTTGTTTTGTGTTCAACAGAAGAAAGTTTAGAACCACTTAAGTGTGAGAACATTTTCATTTTTGGGTAAACTATCTCTTTAAGAGACATTCGACAGAGAAAATCCGTTCACGGCTTAACAGCATCCACAAAACACTAACAAAATGACATTTACAAACACAACCTTTGTATTCTACAAATATTGCAGATAACACACTTTTATGACATGTTATCATATTCGGCAAATGAAATTTACAAACATGAAGAGACAGAAACTGAAAAGGTATGCGATAGCTTATGGCAATCAAATCTTTTTTCACTGAAACTTTAAAAAAACTTTCTTGAGTCGGCACTAGTGGTGTAGTGGTTAGTGCGTCGACACATGCACTCCGGTGCTCATGGTGAGCCGAGTTCAATTCCCGCCTCATGGTCCTGTGCCGAACCTTCCCCTCTCTACTCCCCACACTTTCCTGTCAATACTCTCTACTGTCCTGTATATTAAAGGTGAAAACTTCGAAAAAATAATTATTAAAAAAAGGCTTTTTTGATTTAACATGCAAATGGCCCTCTTCCATTATTAAAGGTGAAGACTGTCCTCTGACATACCCCAAAAACAACAAAAGTTTCAATAAGAGTAACATTTAAACTTGCAGTCACATTTCAATATTTAAATAAATCTGATGGAATAACTCAAGATAGTGACAACAAACAAATAAACATAATTTTTTTTTTTTTACTCAACCTATACTAAAACTATAATGTTTTATAGAAATCCTATTACCTGACGGACCAAAAGAAGATTTAAAGCAACTAGGGTTATCACGATACTGGAATTCATTACCAATCGATACTGAAATTGCAGGAATAAATTTCCGAATAAAGCGCAGGAGCGGTCGGTAACTCTGGTGTAATTTGAACAGGAGTGGGCAGTCTAACAATATCGCTAATGAGCGAGCGATCACAAACAGCGTGGATGCTGTTTATGTGTGTGTGTGTGTGTGCATGTGTGTTTGTGTGTGAATGAGAGCGTGATGCTGAGTCGCTTGTTTGGTGCTGTCTATGTGTGTGTTTATGTGTGTGTGAATGAGGGAGAGCGTGATGCTGTGCGTCACTGGCTTGGTGCTGTCTATGTGTGTGTGTGTCTGTATGTGTGTGAATGAGAAAGAGCGTCCCGCGCAGATCTCTAATACGAACAAGAAAAACAGGTGACCACGAATCGAAGGTCGCATATACGGTATTCAGTTTCTGAATGGTTTAGGCACAAGCCAACAGTTCGGTGACCCTGTCTGAGCCTTACATCATAATTTTTTTTATTATGCACGGTAATACCATATACCGAGGTAAAATAGGGAGGAGGTTTGACGGTATAAAAATTTGGATACCGCCCAAGCCTACTGTGATTGGCCGTGAAGCTCATCGGTTCACCGAACTCACCGCTGTTTACTGAGAGTAACCACAGATACAGGGATACTGGAAGGTTTTAAAGCCACAATTCTTCAGCGGATCGCTCATATGTCAGCTTATAGACAAACCAGCTGATCGACGTGACTTAAACACTCCAGTTTCCCTGTATCTGTGGTTACACTCAGTAAACAGTAGGATTGGGTCCTTAGACGATGCCATCATCCATCGCCGATGGCCGACAGACATCACGATGCTGAGCCACACACAGTGATGCGCTCGTCTGAGCTCCATGTAGTCAGTTTATCAAGGATGTACCTCTGGATCGCGTCTCACTATAGTTGTTAAACATGATATTTGATTCATCTTGTCTCCATCTAACGACTCTTTGGTCTTTTGATTCTATCAGGTAACGTGTCACAGCGTCAGTACACTGCTTCAATCTTTCGCTTTCACTTGTACTTAGAAATTTTAGCAAAAACCTCAGATACTGTTGGTTAGTTCCTGTTGATTGTGCACTTTTTTTACCAACCAAGTTTGTCGGCGCCCACAGAAAAAGTGATTGACAGGTGGTCATTTGTGTGTAACTTATCTTCATTTATTTACGATTTGGTTATGGGTAAAACAAAGACCATGCGGCTCAGGTAGTTGAAAAAATAGGCTACAAATAATTAATTCGCTATGAATTAATTAATTATTCATAAACAATTAATTCACTGCCGCCTACGACGACGATGCCATTGTCCATTGCGATGTTTCACATTAGACATCGTACAATGATAAAGTAATAAATGACTTGCGCCTCAGAAGACACATGACGACATGAAATGAACGAATGGTGATGTTTGAAGGCGTGGGATGCGGAGCACAGACGCTCTTGACTATTCTGGAGGTCATTAATAATATAATAACACTAATACTGAAACTGGTTTGTCCATTCACACACATTTTTATCTTCACATGATCTCTAATAACAAAATCACATGACCTTTTTTAATGCGCATACTGGAATTTGTTGAGTAAGTGTTTCCATCGCAGTTCATGTGCATCTTTTCTTATTGATAAAGTGTATCCTACTCAATTATGTGCATATGATTTTTTATGCACATTTTCAAAATTTAAGAGCATCATGGCGTTTCCAGCAACCATTTTTTAAATGTGCATGTCTAAAATGTGCATAAAACTAGGTGGATGGAAACATAGCTAGTGTCATTAAACTGTTGCTGTACTGGCCAAATCAATGCAATTACAGAGCTGGTGTAAGTGGACACCTCGTATAAAAACCATGTCCACCAACCAGGTAAAATAGCCTGTGTTACATATCTGTGATGTTCCACAAATATCATCACATGGTTTATTTAGCATTTATAAATAATTGGGAAAACATTGGTTAAAAATTGTAATATGGTAGTCCAGTTTTCTGTCACACATAGTTTGTGTTTACATGGTTCCTTACAGCCAGTGTAAATAATACATTCACATTTGGGTTATCTCCAGGCTTCAGATTTAATTTGCATTATCTAAAACACAACTAATATAAGGTCATTACTTTAATATGGCTATAGATGTCCATGGTTCCGCTGGCAATGGATGGCCAGGGCTGTGTGTACCGGGTCACTCAACCAACGTTACAAGAGAGATTATTTCCTGATCAAAATCTTACAATCGTTTAAAATGGGTGAATGACAAATTAAAAACACGCATTTATCAAAAAATGGTAACTAATCTAACTATAAGCAAGCCCTTATGACATTAAGACTTGTTATGAGGTAAACAAGCAGGCCCAATCATGGCACACTAAATGCTGGGAAATCACCTAAGCTTAAAAATAGGCAGATTTGTTTCAATCTTTTTCTCACCTTGTTGTCTTTGACATAAAGTGCTAGCATCTCCTCTCGGCCGTATCGATACTCGGCCAGCTTGTACTTTGGCATAGCAGGAGAGGCAGGAGGGGAAGACAAGCTGCTTCCACTGGAAAGTGCACGAAGCCTGAGAGAAAGAGGGAGAGAAAGAAAAATCCGATCAAAAGATGTTCAGCAGTAACAATCTGGAAGCTTCCATTGAGAAGTGCTCCAGTCCTGGCTCTAGCCCAGAGATGGCCCTGTCAGTGCTGACTCTTCATCCTGCTTTATGTAGGATGCCTCGCACCCATTTTTTTCATTAAAATGACACTGAAGCTTCTGTTAATGCCGGGTCAGTGAAAATAGTAAGAACCAGACAGTTTTAAGGTAAGATATGTAAAGCAAATATTTAGAATGCTTCTGCCATTGCGAGCGGTTTTGGTTGCAGTAAAAATTTTGCAATCAGCCAATAACATTTATTTTTATATATATATATATATATATATATATATATATATATATATATATATATTTTTTTTTTTTTTTTTTAGGTATATCTAAAATAAGCTCTCTAATTTTAATCGCTGATATTCCAGAATGTTCTCAGTATATCTGTTTATAATAGCATTTTGCTAAGTAGCTTATTGTAAGCATTTGTGTGTTTTTAATCTTAACTAAAAACATCAGTGTTTGTATCTGAACTATACTTCTGTGTTATTTAAAGAGCCCATATTATACATGAAATAGGGTCATATTTAGGTTGTAAGGGTCTCCAACAACAGTCTAATATGCATGCAAGGTCATAAAACACTTTGATGGTCTTATAACCTGCATTTATTTTTACCTAATTATCCCAACGACTCCCATATGAATCGTTCAGCGATTCATTTGTTCCCAACCCCCTCCTCAGCTCGAAGCTAATCTGCGCTGATTGGACCGATGACAGCCTGCTGCGATTGGTCGACAGTGACAGGCTTCAGCACGAGACAGAGTGAAATGCCCAGCTGGTAATCAACTATATAAAAGTAGTGACAGTGCACACGCGCTTCATAGTGTAAGGCTTTTTTCACACACACACACAACCCTCCTCAGAAGAACTGGGGAGATCGACGCGAGTCTCTCTCTCTCCCTCTCTCTCTCCCTCTCCCTCTCTCTCTCTCTCACACACACACACAACGCTCCTCAGAAGAACTAGGGAAAGCGACTCGAGTCTCTCTCTCTCTCTCTCTCTCTCTCTCTCTCTCTCTCTCTCTCTCTCTCTCTCTCTATCTCTCTCTCTCTCTCTCACAACACACACACACACACACACACAACGCTCCTCAGAAAAACTAGGGAAAGCAACGCGAGTCTCTCTCTCTCTCTCTCTCTCTCACACACACCACAACGCTCCTCAGAAGAACTAGGGAAAGCGAACGCGAGTCTCTCTCTCTCTCTCTCCTCTCTCTCTCTCTCACACACACACACACACACACACAACGCTCCTCAGAAGAACTAGGGAAAGTGACACGAGTCTCCTGTCTCCTAGCTTACGATCGATCGCCATAGCAACGACAAACGGCAGTGGAACGCGAGCTCACAAAAGCCTTTAACGTTAAATCCGTAAACAAAGCGGCACGCGTCGCGTTTTTAACGTGGCTTACATGTGATAAGAGAATATAAAGAGTAACCGCGTGTACTGTACCAGGTTAACAACTCATCTTTGGGTAGAGACTGTCAATATTATCCATCTGAGCACAGCGTGACTTCATTCGACCGCGGCGTCTGTGTGTGTGTGTCTAGTGTTTTTTCTGTGTTAGTGGGCGGGGCCGCAGGTTTCAAATCTCCCTGGTTTGCGCGCGTAACTACTGGCGAGGCTTGTGTTTCGTGGCTGCGTCATCGCGAAACACCTAATGACTCGTTATCAAGGCGACTCGTTTGAAGCACTATGAGTCGACTCTTTTATAGATGAATCAATAGTTTTAAACACTGTACACTTACAGATTTAAGCCTTAGCTGGATATTTCACTTCACTTAGAGCTGTGTTACACACTACATGGAAGGGCATTTTCAAAAACCCATAATATGGGCTCTTTAATTGTTTGTAACTAACTGAAAAGAAAGTGTTAAAACTGAATTTATCTCAAACACAGATTTGAATGCAGCGCTTCAAAGCATTATTAAACATGCAAATCATTATCATTTATCATTTCTGTTGCTCGGATTTGAATTGAGATCATGATCTTTTAATGTTTAATTGTACAGCTTTACACTGAATGCATTAACGCAAGCTACACAAACAGTGACAGAATAGATCTTTAATTAATAACCCAAGAAAGCATTTAGGTAGGTCCCAACACAACTTTTTATCATCATCGTTCAGTGTTTCCTCAACGATTTTTTCCAGCTGTGGCGGCAGGCCTTTTTTTTACACAGATCTACCTATGGTGTTATGCTTGCGCGCCAATTTTCTCTGTTCGTGCACAAAACCTCTTGCACGCCCTCAAATATACGCTTCTCAAGCGCAGATCTTCTTGTGCGCTCTCAAATAAACGCTGCTGAAGTGCCATTTAGCGCGTATATGTAACGAGTATGTCTAGAAAATATATAAGATTTGCTAGGAATATTTATGAATGTCTCTAATAGACCTACAGAGCGGTATTAAAGGGCACTTAGGTTACCCTTTTCAGATTTAATATGTGTTTTGCGTCTCCAGAATGTGTCTAAGTTTCAGCTCAAAACACCCATCAGATTTTTCATTATACCTTTTACAAGATTCAATTTTATACATTTTTGCACTAGGGGGTTGTTTTGTCATACTGCACCTTTAAGGCTAGTCCTCCTCGCCTACCGTTTCTACATGCCTTTTTGCGTGCCTTAATCTCCTCCCTCGGCTGCATCAGACAACAGACAGACTTAGAGGAAGAAGATCTCACGTAGCGCGCACAGAGCGCGTTTAGCTTTGCACTCTTTTTGCATGCAAATGTGACAGGATACAGGTTAATCCTCACTGCTGTATGGATATCTGTTATGTTAATGTACAAAATAAACCTGATTTAACGTCCACAAACAGAGACTGAAGCGTCTTCCTTTATAATTGTTCTGACACGCAGCTGTGCTAATGAAGTAAATCGCTGTAATTCATTCCACACATGCTCTGTTTTAAAACATTTGAAACTCACTCTTCTTGATCACATTTGATGATGATTGATGATCCTAGCAAACTGAACGGACCTTTTATTGCCAGTTGCTTTGCGCACGTCCTGTCTTGTTGATATGATTATACACGTGACTACCGGGGGACATGTTAATACGCGCAGCTGTCAATCAATTCGGTGGGCGGGGGGACCGCACTCCTACGTAAAGTTGCGGTCGGTCTGAAAACCGCTCCAACTTGTCCACCGTTTTTATGTTGTTAAATTTGAAAAAAAAAAAGGACTGGGTGTGTTTATATCACCCCAATATGATGGTCTATACACTAGATC
Organism: Danio aesculapii; assembly: GCF_903798145.1. Lineage (NCBI taxonomy): Eukaryota > Metazoa > Chordata > Actinopteri > Cypriniformes > Danionidae > Danio > Danio aesculapii. Next base: position 19,045,156 of record NC_079441.1, on the reverse strand, counting down.
TACACATATGTCTGTCCAAACAGCTTGAAAAGTAGATTTTTCACCATAGGTGCCCTTTAATGCATCCTAAAGTAAAGTGAAACGGTTATAAACTCCAGCAAGACACAGTCATAATATGCAGAACCCTAGACCTTTATCTATAAAGTATAATTAAGGAAACTGTTCATCATAACTGAAAGCTACGTCGTGTTTGCTGGCCTCAGGCATCACGCACCTGTCAGTCCGTCAGTACGTAACCTTTAAGGGTTAAACAAATAGCGCACAGCACCACTACGGTTACAGAAAAGTTTGCATTGTTATAAATTCACTTACCTTTTAATGCATTTTGGTGCGATTATAACCCGCTATTAAAAAAAAAAAGACTGAATGTTTTAAATGAGAAGCTGCAATGTAGCCGTGGCGGGATGATTTTTGTTGTGGCGCCCCGCCACAGAGGAATGAATGTAGCGGAAACCATGTCATCATATTTTACAAGGAAGCCAAATAAATAAAGAAATGTTTCCTGAGCACAAAAACTGCCTATCAGAATGATTTCTGGAGAATTGTGAGATACCGGAGACAGGAAGAATAATATACAAATGTTAAAATGATCTTAAAATACAGCTTTGCCATTAAAGAAATAAGCTACATTTTAAAAACACGTAAAAACAGTTTTTATTGTAATACTTAATACTGTTAATAATACATTATTATTAACATTTTACTGTAGCCTTAGTCAACAACGGAGACTTTTATCAATTAAATTTCAATAAAAAAATGCATCAATCGTAATTTGCATGCTAATAAATATGGCTTACACCAAATATTTTAGCAAAATCATGTATCTGGAGTTGCTTTGTCAGTTACTTTATATAGAAAAGGAATGCATGGGTCGCTTAAAGTGTAAATAGCTCTACAGAACATAATGGGAGTGATCTGGTTTTGTTGCGTGTCAGTCTCGCCAGAGTTATTGTTGTTTTGACAACTTTACTTGCTGCTGACATTATCCTGCCCCCAGCATCTGACGCAAGCGGTTCCTGGTTCGAGCCCAGCAGCTTTCAGGGGCCAGTGGAAAGCTGTTTTTCCTGACTGAAAGCACTTTCCTGCAGCAAAAAGGCACCGGCTGAGGCACCTTTTTGTAGAAACGGACGGCTTTGTAAACTTTACATAAATACAACCCCGCTGAGATAAGCTGATGAAGGTGGCTTTGAGGAAACATACCACCCCTGCATTGTACATGTCAAACCCAGGAATTCACTTTCGTTGGCTGAGGACCAACTATGCACAGAAGAGCCTTAGTTGAGCACAGGACCACGCCTAACGGTTTAATTTCTGCATAATCATTTAGTGTGTGCCAGGAGGAGATACAGAGAGAGAAGGGGGTTGGGAAAAAGGGAATGACAGGACAGAACAGAGAGAGAGAGAGAGAGAGAGAGAGAGAGAGAGAGAGAGAGAGAGAGAGAGAGAGAGAGAGAGAGAGAGAGAGAGAGAGAGAGAGAGAGAGAGAGAGAGAGAGAGAGAGAGAGAGAGAGAGAGAGAGAGAGAGAGGAGAGAGAGAGAGAGAGGAGAGAGAGAGAGAGAGAGAGGAGAGAGAGAGAGAGAGAGAGAGAGAGAGAGAGAGAGAGAGAGAGAGAGAGAGAGAGAGAGATTTACAGAAATATGGGGAACATGCTTTTAAATGAATAGCTCCAAGCATGGTATACTACAGTTTGGAGCTGACTACATTGGAGTAATTCAGAACAGTTATTTTCAAACATATGGCTATAAGTTATAAATACAAACTTATTGAGGCCATGTGATAAAAGGCATTATTGGGCCACATAGCCTCATACTTTTAGATTGTGTAGGGTGTAATTTAAAATTCACATCAAATATCTGGCATTTAAAATATATACTGAACCTTACTGAAAATAATTTCTTAAACACTTAATTATATACACCAATATATTAGAATAAATAATATATTGAATTTATTAACTACAATATCGATAGACACATAATATATTTTCAGTAGCAATTTCAGTAGCCCGCCATCCTATCTAGGAAGAGAGGGAGAATGATGGGGATAGTTTAGAGATCGTCATGTCAAATTTTATAGAACCTTTTATTTATTTGTTTGTTTTATTGTTAAGCTACAAAAAAGCTAACTGAAATTAAATATTTCAATTTAAATGGTGTCAATTAATCAGATTTAGTTTTAGGTGTACATACTGTCACCCGACGGATAGAGGACTTTGGTGAGCAAATCATAGTTATACTGCATTCGGTAATATGACTCAAAGTTATGTTTTCTATTTAATTTTACTATTAGGAAATAAATTAGGAAATTACCCATGGCAACTTTACGTAAAATAGAAAATATTTATCCTTGATCCGCCGCTATCAATGATATTTGGCTTTTGGCCCTTCAAACTAAAAGGTTTGGGAACCCCGAAATAGAAGAATCTTTTGAGAATAAATGTCTGACACTTTCTTTAACAAAATAATTGTTTATATTTGAAAACTGACATGAATCTGGATGTTAAGTGTCATTGATAAAGAATTTTTTAGAAACCTTATTTTTGACATTTTTGTAAATGTTTTTGATCATTTTGTGTATTTTACAATGCTGCGGCTAATTTATCATTTTATGTATATTTATGTTTTTTGTTTGTTTTTACCTGTAATTTCTTCCCCAAAAAACTATAGAAATTAAGCAATTTTTTTACCATTATAAATGGTTTCATTTTACAGTCACAAAAAAAACTATTACATTTCTTTAAAAGAAAACAAAAACACTGACAACAGAGCTGTATGTTGTACAACAATGTGGCAAAAAGTCTTTTGTCACTTTACCTATAATAGCCCATAACCTTTAAAAGATAAATGGCACCTATTTCACCCCTTTTCTAGATGTAAGATAAGTATTTTGTATCTCCAGAATGTGTCTGTAAAGTTTCAGCTCAAAACACCCATCAGATTATTTATTATACCTTTTAAAATTTTGGAATTTTCTGCTCTGAACACAATGTAGCTGTTTTTATTGCTTGTGCCTTTAATGCTAGTTCTCCCCGCCCACCATTCCCACGTGCCTTTCAGAATGTGCCTCAACCTCCACCTCAGCTGCGTCAGATAAACAGCACAGTGACAGACATGAAGTAGATCTCACATAATGTTTGTGAGAAATAATAGTACAGTACGAACTTTACTGTGGTTATTTGATGTATTTGTTTTGGAGTTAATTCAAGCCTTTTTGCTTCTTTTTTTTTTTTAAACGCAATGTCGATACAAATTTGGATCCTATTTTAACATCAGGAAAAAAAAATTAAGAGAGACTTACTGTTCTTATATAACCCCAATATGACTGTGAACACACTATACCTCCACACAGTTCTGTCCAAACAGCTTACAAAAGATGATTTTCATCATAGGTGCCCTTTAAACTCCTAGGGCTTGAGTGTCCACATATGTGGACAGCACATTTTAGCTCTTAAGTGGCTATTTAAAATACTTTGAATGTTTAATATTTTGTTACAGACACAGTGTCATCCTGCAACTGTTTTGCAGCATATGAAATGTCCCAAACACTATTTTTAACTGTCTAAAATTAAAAAAAAAAAAAAGTTTTTTACTCTCTGATAGTCAAAGCAAGTTGAAAAAAAAAATTCTATGTCAAATATGCATTAAAAGGAAGTCAGGAAAAAGTGTTTTATATAAATTCGGACCACGAGTCCACATATATGGACATCATTTTATTCTAAAAGTACATCCTATCAAAAGATGATATTTAGGTTTTTATTGTAATTAGGTTCTAATAAGAGAAATTTAAAAATGCATGTAAAAAGAACAGGTTAAAGTACTACATTGCTGCTTCTACATTTAACAATTTAAAAACAAAAAATTAATTCATAAAATCAGTAAAGACGATAAACCACGGAATGCAGTGCAGTGAAAACAATGTCAGTTTGAAATTTGACAAAAAAACGTAGAAAAAAAAAAAGAACGGGGAGGGAGGAAAAACAAAGATCTGACATAGAAAGAAAGGGATTTTACCATTCTGGGCCAAAGTTAAGTGTTTCAGCAGTCATATTCTTCCTTCCTTCTCAGAGGTGAAATTCTGCAAACAAAACACCTGTATATAAGCATTACAATACACTGCAAGCATGCTTTTGTTTAATAGTACACATTAAGAACTTAAACTTATTAATATATCTATTTATCGTCACCTATATACAACCACAGCCATTCAAAAATGTCATTCTTACCCTGTCCAGGGGAGTGGCGCAGGCAAGAATAGGCTGGACCAGGTCTGGGTGTGAGTGAGAGGGTTGAAAGGTGTGTATATGTGTATTTTAGAGTAGCCAACTTAAGAGAGAAGATGGTTTATAGCTGCCTTATATAGTGTGTATGTGCAAGAGAGCAAAAATACAAAAGGTCTGACAGGTTAAGCGCACTCTTGTTCACAGCCAATGAAAACAAACAAACAAACAAACAAATAAAACACTAACGGAAATCAAAAAAATAAATGAAAACCCTCTAAAATGTATAATACCTGCTGGACTGCAAAACTGCAGCTTTGATACTGACGTCTAAAGTCGATTGACTGCAGAGAACAAAAAATAGACAAACAAAAAAAGAGACTAACTTGTTGACTATACAGCTGCCAGAAGCAGGTATGACCCCAGATAAGCTTTTCTCTTTCTCTATTTGTGTGTGCGCCTTTCTAACTCTTTCTGTTATACTGGCAATGCTGTGTGGACCAGGTCCCAGATGGTGACCCTCTCCTCACGCCGACAGTCCCTCTCCCTCCTTTATCTGCAGCAGAAAAAACAAGAAACACACACACACAAAAACATTCTTTATTATAGCCTAAATGTATGTATGTATATCTAACAAATATGTTGAATGCATTACAAATACATCCATTAAAAAAAAGCATGTGGTACTGTACAATGAAATGAGACAAGCAAACATAAAAAAATTTTTACAATTCTTTAAGATATTGTCCTTGAAGTCATCATGAAAATTCTGCTAACTGAAATATGAATTATTATAATCAGTGCAAATCAAACTGTTGGAACAACAGAACCTCACTCACATGACATCACAGCAAAGGCAAACCACAACAATCCAAATAACAAGCGAGAGCGACAGTCAAGTGCAAAACTCCATTTTGAAGTAATCGATTTTTTTTTAATGCTAAACATTTATGCCAACATTTAAATGGAAAAAAATGGAATATAGGAAAAAAAAACTGATTTCTAAGGCTGCACGGTTAATCGAAATAGCAATGCAGCAAAAGCTGCGATTCTCACGTAGATCTTGTCAGAGATTCAAGGCTCTGTGATCAGTAGTAGATCTCCGACAAAGGCCAGAGGGCACTCTCACAGGGTAATTGTAAATAAGCCATAAAAACAAAGCCGCTTTTTTACTCCACACAACAAGTAACAGACCAGAAGTCATTCGTTTCCAATGGAGAGTAGTTATGGCTCGTTTCCACTGACTGGTACGATACAGTTCGGTACAGGTCACCTTTATCTGGCTTGCGTTTTCACTAACAAGGGTACCATTTTGGTGGGCGTGGTGTATGACAGAAAGTTTCAGTCGACGTCATTCTCGCTCGAGGAAATGCTGTACAGGTCGCTCACATATCATATGAGAAGCACTTCTCACAAAACAGATGCTTTACACACATAAATACTTGTGTAGAAATGTTTATTTCTAACTTTTCTATGAACATGAGTTGATTATAACTGCAGATCAATGACATCTGTAACTATATTAAATAAATAAATGAACAAATATAAACACATACAGCCCCTTACAGTCTCCGATATGTTACCAACTACAGAAGAACTACACATAGCAGACATTTCGTCTGTATTTAGGTTCAAAAACAACACAAAATATAGCCTACAGTCAGTGTAAACCTCTCATCTGTGTCTGTAATCTTCAGCAGCACATGTAGCCTCTGTTAGAGAGTAATTCCATCATTCCCAGTTCATATTAGTCTAAAAGGTGAAGATAATAAGTTAGTTATACATGGCATTTTGTTCAAGTTTGCTGAAAAATAATGTGCTCCTTTTTTTCCGTCTTCTCCTTTGTTTCTTCACGCTTCACTCTCGCGTTTGTCAGTATCTGACAGGATCGAGTTTCAAAAGCACATCAATAATCAAGCACACGTTATTATCATCAGCTCAAGAAGTTTGTTATTTTAGATATAGACACGTGGCGAGCGCGAGGAAGAAAGTGAAACCGCTCTCGTTTCAGACTGCCTCATAAAAAAAACAACGCGGCACAGGGTAAATCTGCTCTACTCCATGGCTTTGTGGCTGTTCATCAAGACGAGGACAAGGTTTGTTTGAGCCCGGGTCGACCATGGCTCATTATTATATGTATATATAATTCCGCTGTAATGTCTCGGCTGTGTGTGTAATTTAAACATGGCGGTTTTTTGTTTTCATTCTGGCTTGTTGCGCAAGTGAATGACGTATCTCTGTAAACCAATAGCGTTCAGCTGTGCGTCTAGCTCCGCCTTTTGGTACCCTTTCGAAAGGGTGCCGAAAAAGTGGTACGGTACGGTTCGGTTCGGTATGCCTTTTGACAGTGGAAATGGCAATAAAAGTGTACCAAACCGAAGGGTACCGTACCACTCATTGGAAACGGGCCTTTAGGGAGTCCTGATTATGTCCATATGTGGAAACTTTTAGAACAAAAACGATTCACATCCACACTGGATCTCATCTCACTATAGTTATTAAACGTGATATTTAATTCAACTGGTCTCTATCTAATGACTCTTTGGTCTTTTGAATCTATTACTTGTCCTCTGGTAACGTGTTTTGGCTGAGCACAAAGAGAAGTTAATGTATTATTTTATATAACCACATACACTGATTCTGCACATTTGACTGACTGCTTGCCTTTCCTATATTGTATAAACTTATCGTATGTTTGACTTTTATAATGGCCAATATTGATTATTAAAACTGATATTTAGCAAAAGAGACAAGGTATGTTTCATATTTTTAATGAGAATGAAAAGAGGCAGTTATGTTATGGTCTCCGTTTTGTTATAAATATGTATACAGTGGTCATATAAATATAAAACTACATGACACCTTAACATTTCTGGTGTCAATGAAAATAGGCAGTTCCTTATATCATGTTTTCATTTTATTGTTAAGAAAGAGAAACAACGTAGCCTGCAGGGTGATGTAAATGAATATTTACTAGACGTGTCCTTGGGACCGGAGTTTGTTTTCCATATCAAAATTGAGAAGTCTGAACATTGAGGGAAAAACTCCAATCAGGTAGCGCGACTGTCTGCAGCCACGCCTCCGTTTTCCACCATCCACACTGACACGAAGCAGCAGCCATTTAAAAACCAAAACGGCCTCTTCAGCGTTTACAAAATGCTTAGTTTTCAAGGATGGAAAAGTCTGAGGTAGTGTGGAGTTACAGCGTAACTGTAGCAAAACACATGTGTTTTCAAACTAAAATGTATTAGTGTAAACGGGGCCTGAGTTTGACACCCCTGGACTAGAGCAAATGCGACTGGCCGACCGGATGTGAAGTATTCCAGATCCATGTGCGCAAGATAAGAATTATTAGTGGGTTTTAATTAAATATATATAATTTTTTTTTATTAAAAGTATTTTTACACGCCATCTCCACATTCCCTCCAAAAGTTTTAGCGGTCTATGTCACAGCGAGAATCAGCTTCTCTCCTATGGTGCACGAAAAAACAGAAAATTCTCTGAGACTTCCACATGGGAGCGTATTCCAACAGTCATGTCGGGATGTCGTGTGCAGTGGAAAGGCGGCTTGAGAGATGATACAATAAAACAGAGGAGAGTTTTTAAAAGGCCTGTCACATTAATCAACTTATCGCACAATAGCGAAATTATATTCATATCGCAATATTTATCGTAGCAAAACAAAAATATTGCATTGTCAGATTTTTTTTTTATCATGCAGAGTAACTTTTCCCCGTATTAAAAAGTGTTTAGTATGCAGTCTTTTACCTTTGTCTATTTGTCAATATTCTAACATTTCTTTGCTTCAAACCAACGTTTGAAATGCTATGATTGTCCTTATAGCTGGTTTGTTTGCTTCATGGCTCAAATAATTTAAAAAACATCAAAAAAGACAATTAATCGAAAAAAAAAAAAAAAAAACACATCCAGAAACCAGCGCTGGTCAAAAAAAGTTGGCAAACACTAACGCACTCTATTCCGGATGGACAAACCAGGTCCTGCCCTTCGTTTTATCCTGTTCAAGAAGCCATTTCACTCAGATATACATCACAATAGGGAAGAAAAGACTATTGCAACTTCCGTTTCACACCGACTTTGAGAAACATGACCACAAAGAAACCAAAATAGACTGTGTCTTAGGAAACACACTGTATTATCTTACTCTCAGAGATTGTTCTTTCGTGGCAAAGTTCACTTAAGGTTTGCCAAAAAAACACTACATTTTGGAAAGGGCAAACGTGCATGTTTTTGCAGCTTGATATAGGCATAAACCTTTCTAGATTATTGACATCTGCGCTGCACAACTACAAGAGTTATTGCAAGCAGGAAAACAGGAGTTGGAAATGAAACATCCCTGGGGTTTAATCAAAAGCACCCACAGATGTCATAGCAACAGAGATATCCAAGCAACAGAACAAACCACTGAGAATAAATAGTATTCACTGGGGGAGTTTGGCTCTTAAAGTACTACATGAGAATGTATGTCAACTCAGAAACAACTGAAGACACCTGTAACTCCAACCACAATTAGGAACACATTAGTATGCTTCAGAGAGCTCATGATTCATCATAAGACAATGTCAACAATTGGCAAACGGTTTAACTCTGAAGGGATGTTTAAGCTTAGATTTCAGAAACATATTTTCTAATGTCATTACCAGGCCATCTGTAACAGGGTTTCACGTGCTGATAACATACAATAATCAATGTTATGAAAACGTTTCACTTATAAGGCTGTTTATATCAATTTTATGTGCTTCAGTTCATTTTTTTTTCAGTCTTGAATCAAGAATGGTCAAATTCAAAATACAAAGCCACGTCTAATGAATACAATTTACATTACCAGTAGTACTGGGCCAATAAATTGTATTATATTGAATCGCCATAAAATTTATGTCAATAACAATAAACTTTTTTACTCATTACTAAAGAACCAATTCCACAGCAGAAATGTGCAACAATGGGAATCTAAAAGTGTGTTGATATCGAATTTTCGGCCACCAAGATGTAGAGATTCGAGATGTATTGAATTTTCGGCCCCCAAATATTAAAAATGTTGTGCTATTTAATGGAGCCTCTAATTTTTGTAGCTTCGGTCATAGTTGAGGTATTTTTTTAAATCTGGAAGCATTAACAACTTTTATTGAAATATATGTCATTATCATTCAATATGGAATAGAATTATCGAGATTGGATTTTTGCCATATCGCTAAGCCCTAAATACCAGTCAACTTATATCCCTTTTTAAAAATTTTGACAGTAATCTGCTATATAATAAAACTTTCTGCTGAAAAATCCACATCACTCATTGGCCAGATGTTACTGAATGCATTTCCTATACTGCTCGCGGGGGGAAACAAACTGGCAGACAAAAAGTGTTGCTTTTTACTACGGAGGGACGACTGCGCTGGCTGATTGGATCCCTGGTCACAGTATACTACATAATTTGTTTACATCACTTTAGACAAACTATACATTTCGAGAATGAATCACGGCTGTGGCAGGAAAACAATATTTTTAATGCATTGCAAATGGCGAAGGCACATCGCAAGTCACTTTATAAGGAGGCGTGAATCAATTTAGCTAAACTACAACATGGTCATCTTCCGGAAATATCATCAACGGTCCATCAGGTAATGTTTTTCCCCTCCCTCTCTGTTTATAATTGTTGGTAAAGCGCTGTCAACAAATATTTTTCCTCCAAATTTCTATAATGCACAGCACATTGGACTACGGCAGCTGGATTAGTCCAAAAAGGCGCAGTACTTTTTTTTTTTGGTCTGCTTTTGGTGTGCACTCGAGTGCGATTGCTACATTCACACCTGCCCAAACTAACCACACCAAGAGGGAAACATACTCCAGTGCGATTCAACTGAACTAAATAAGGTAGGTGTGAAAACACTTTAAAGGCTGATTTATACTTCTGCGTTAAGCGCACGCGTATTCTCAGGCGCAGCCTGTGTGGACACGCAGCCCTCACCGTGGTCATCACCAACGTTGAAGTGCACTTCTAAAAAAAATTAACTACACGTTGCAACGACGCTTAGCGCAAGTACTGTGATTGGTCGGTTTGGTAGCGCTGACGAGTGTGGGCGGGACCGAGAGCCGCACAAGCCCGATAGAGTGAGTGTTTACAAGTGTCGAGTCCTGTGAAGGAGCTCCAGATGGAAAGTTGTTTTGTGTTCACCTTATGATTAAATTTGTTGCACGTCCCCCGGTTGCCGCCTCAAAATGAGCGAGTTTGACCTACTTCTACATTAAGGTAGTATTCAGAAAAAAACAGCAGCGAAGAAACTCGACACAGAGGAATATAAAAACCACACTGTCAGCTAGCTTCGGAAGTGTTATTGCAGAGCAACAGAAACAGCGAGCAGAAGTATAAATGCACGACAACGCACAAGATAGGCGCCATGCGTCACGTCGATCACTTGACGCAGAAGTATTGACCTTATTCTTCAATGCGGAAGTGCGCTCATTTTTGCGATTGTTTTAGAACTTCCGATTCAGCTGTCTTTGGGAGAAATTATTAGGAATAATAAACGGCAGAAAACGGTCACACTACATACTCTACAAACAAGTGTTTGCATGACAATACAGACAAAGCAGAATAATATAATAAGAAAATATCAGTTTGCAACACCAAGCAGCAAAACGAGCTGTTTTTAACGTCTAAAAATGAATGGAGGTGAATGAGACCGGAAGTCTCGAGACAAAATGATTCAAATGGCTGCGCCCACTCGTACGCGGAGAATAAGGTGAATAAATCAAACTTAACTGTGCAAAATACCACAAAATGTTACATTTAACATTAACCTGAGACGCAATATAAAATGTTGCACGAAAGCAAACATAAACCCAATGCACATTCTTGTAGAATAAAGCTACCTGAATGTAATGTAAGAAAATTATACTGAATGCGAATAATTAACTTTCCAGAAGTTCTTGGACACAGCATTCATCCTTTCATCATTTCTCAATTACTTGCAAACACAGTTGCATCAAATTCTCGATAAAACACAAATCTGTCAGTTCTCGATTCAGTGAGTTGTTGACGAGTTTAGTTCGACTAGTGAATTGGCTCAATCGATTCTTTGAAAACATCCGACTCAAATAAACGACTCGGCTATTACTAGAGCTAATAACTACGTACCAGTAATTATTAGCCTGTTTAAACTCGCCATGTCTTTGAACTCAAAGTACGCTAAAAGGCGCATGCTTTGTCACTGGTGATATGTTGGTGTTTAACAACCATCTTGTTCAACGAAAACGGCGACCAAAGCAGGCTGGTGTCGTTTATTCGACTGATTGGTGGAATTTGGAGGGGCGTCGCGTGCACGGGGAGGGGGGAGTGTGCATGCGCGTGCACCACCAGCACACTCCCCCTGCATGTGCACGCGGCGCCCCTCCAAACTCCACTCCGCTGCTTCCCGTGGCCTTCAACCCACGGCCACAGCTGCCTTACCAAACATACAAACCCCTTCAACTTCAAACAACACCATTTATGCTGAGCGCTTATAACCGAGCGCTTATAGCACTTAAAGCTCCACATACACTGATATGCGTCTGCTGCTCGCACACACACGCTGCCCTTCCCCTCCCAAGTTTGCATCAAACTTAACGCAACACCCATCTGCCATTAAAGCTTCAGACATTGAAGGAGAGACAGCACACACACAGTTGCTGACCGTCTTTCTGGAGCTGTCGATGCGGTTGTACTGTCCAGTCGCCCCGTCGAACTCTACGATCTTCACTTTGGATGCATGTGCAGCTGTCGGTGTTCTGTGCTCCTCCTCGAGAATCGTGTTCCGTTTGGACTGTTTTTAGCGCTCTATCTCCCTCTCCAATGGTCGTTGCGTGTTGATGTCTAGTACGCTCTTGTTGTTTGTGTTTTAGGGAAGATGGCCGTCCTACTCGGTCATACCACGTGATCAGAGTGTCGAGTTTCTTTCAGAGGGGCGTGAAGAGAGCGACGCCTAGCGGAAGCTTGACACGACTACTGCACATGCACTTATACAAAATAAAAGCCATTTTGTGGAAGGAAACAATGAAGGAATACTCATACTAACATGGCCTAATGATAAGAGGAAATCTTTATTTTTTTAATAACTGGTTCAGTAATCGAGTGATATTAGTGAACCAGTTATTTGACAGAAATGGTATTTTTTTACTTATTCTGATTTTACTGTAAAACAGGCTACTCTGCCGATATCTAAAAAAATATTTAATATTGTTTGTAAGGCCATCTCCTCTGAGATTTGAATTGCTTTTTAGAAATAATAATATTTCATTGATTTCTGTATGTTCCCCTAGTCCTGATTCTACTGCTGTTGGATCCATTTGTTTCTCAACTAAAAAAATCCAATCATAAAATCAGGTCTTTATTTTTAGACCTTGTCATCTCAAATCCTTCTTATATTTCTTATTGAAGCAACCCTTTTGATTTTATTAATGGTTGTATGTTTGGTAACTCCCCCAGAATTTTTTAAAAATTAAGTTAAATAAATATCTTTTAAAATTATTCATGAGTTTTATCCAGTCAAACAATTTTTGCAAAAATGACATTGACGTGTCTTGCTCTTTCTGTGAGACTTCTTCTGAGTCTGTTGCTCACTTGTTTTGGGAATGTCCCTTTGTTAAATCTTTCTGGTCTGGTGTGAATTCTCTATATGTCCAAAAGGTTCGTGGTGATTGTTGATTTGGGGTTTTATATTAAAGAAAAACAATTCCTTAATTCAACTTTTTGTATTAACCTAATTTTATTTATTGGAAAGTTTTTTATACACGAATGTAAATATACTCAATGTAAGCCATTTTCTTTAACGAGAATTGGAAATGAACTTAAAAACCATCACGGAGTCTTGTAACAAGAAAGCATTTAAAACTTATAAAATGTGCTTTATTTAATATTCTGCATTAATTAGTTTTATTTTTTCTTGTGCCCTCATTTATTTATTTATTTATTTATTTATTTATAAAAAAATCAGTTTCTTTTTCCTTCTCATTGTCTTTCTTTTGCTTTACCTTTATTATATTTCATAAAAATTGTTTCATTTCTCGTTGCAAAAAAAGTAATAGTTGTATTGCTTGTACTTATCTTCTATCCGTTTGTATATCTATTTGTTGTAATTGCCTGTTGTTATTGCAATAAAAACTAAAAAAATAAAAAACATTGCCTAATAGTAATAATTAACAGTATTAATCGTGTAGAACGGAGTTCCTTCACATCTGGTCATAAAATAAACGCTAACACTTTACAATAACAGTACATGGATAATGATGTGTTAATATGTAAACTAAGCATTATTTTATTATGGACTACTGATGATGAGTTATTGTATGCACTAATCATGGACTAACTTTAACTATATGTGTCACGTGAGTTCATGTGTGAACAGGCTACGTTAAAAAAACTTGTTAGTACATGCTGGTTTGTTAATTAATGCATTATTTACCACATTGGTTTATGCTTAATTTAACCATCATGATGATATGTTAATGTGTAATTATATCATGGCTTTACTTGGAGGGGTACATCATCATTAACCCTTTCTAAACTACTTATGAACTCCTTATGCACATCTATTTAGTGAGTTTACATAGATTTTTACATTAAATGTCGCCTACGCTATTGTTGTCTATTGGAAGGAATGCGTCAATAGAGCCGCCATTTTAGTTCAGGGTAGCGCTCCTTTGAAATGAATGTGGGACCAAGGTGCAGTGGAGGACTGGCCATCTTCGGCCATAGATATGTCAGGGTCCGTACGATATCTAGTGTATATCTATGGTGTGCTTACACTGAGTAGCAATAGAAAAGTGTTTTGTCAACATCAACAAGAACAGTTTAAACACAAGAGTTCATAGTTAATGGTGATGTGCCCCTCCAAGTAAAGTCATGACATAATTGTACACAGCTCATGAGTTCATGTTGGTTACATTTAGCTTAAACTTAAATGTTAATTAATAGATTAATTAACAACATGTACTAACAAGTAATTAAAGTAGCCGTTATTCACACATGAGTTCACCTGTGAAAAATGGCTACTTTTAAAGTTAAAGTAGCGCACGACTTAACTCATCATTTATTCATAGTTAAAGTAATGTTTAGTTTACGTATTAATACATCATTATTCATGTGCTGTTATTGTAAAGTGTTACCAAATAAACGTATACGTTTCATGATATCAGTCTTCTGGTCTTATTTTTTATGAAACTGCAAACACGCGTTCATTACATTGTGTATTGTTTTACATTCTATGATAGAAATTATATATTTAACAGTTTGGGTGATTACGTATATATTTCTGAATCCATTTCAAGACATTTAAAGTGAACTGAAATAAACTATATAATAATACCTACATATTACTATGATATTACTAGTAATAGTAAAATATCTGTATGTTTATGTATGTTTTAAAATAAAATGTTTACTAATTTAAATATAAAATGTTAATGTTTCATTCATTTGAACTAACGTCAATTAAAAACAGCGAGATGGATAACTGCCTCACTACTAATAGAGTGTCTTGCTTGAGGAATTTAGTTAAAGGATAGTGCAATACTCGTCTGTAATACCTACACTGGTTGATTTGTTTATTGATAATTATTAATTTCTGGATATTAAATGTAACAAAAAGGTCTTAAGATCACTACTGACAAAATAATATTTTCCTCTTCCTGTTAAAAGACAATTTTATCTTAGAAATTTTCTAAAGCGGACACTACTGAAGATAGAAAACGATACCAGCATTTCCCTTGTTACCTAAAATGAAAGAAGTACATTTCAAAACAATTAATGACATTCATCCATGTAATGAATTTCTTAGAATAAGATTTAATTTAGACAGTAATGCTTGTATTTTCTGCTTAAAGGATATTGAATCTCAGGAACATCTTTTTTATATATAGTTGATCTATTGTCAAATCTTTTTGGGACAGATTGTATCAGTGGTTGATGACAAAAAAAATGTACCTGCGCTTGAATATCACATTGTGATTATTTTTATAAAAACAAAGAAATTTAATTTCTGTGTACTAATTTGTTGATTGTAGCAAAATTGTATATTCACAAATGTAAATTTATTAAAGTTTCTCCTTCTTTCAAAGCATTTAAAAATGATTTCAACATTTTATATAAATCCATAAAACAGGTAAAAACAAAAGGTGCCTCAAAGCTCTCTAAACTTTTGTTAGCTTATATGGACTGACCCCCTGAATGTAATGTATTTTCTTTTGTATTATTTAAGGTTTATTATTATTATTATTATTATTATTATTATTATTATTATTATTATTATTATTAATATTATTATTATGTACGGTTTTGTTTATTATATGCTGCTTGGGTATAATGTTATATATGTTTAACAATGGAAGTTGAAAATGCCTGTTTGTTATTTGAAGGTAAAAAACAACAACAACAACAACAACAACAAAAAAAAAAAAAACGGTGTGTCGCAATCACTGACTTTTATTTTGACAACGCCCTGAACCTTCCAGTGTTTGGTTTCTCTGCGAACATGGAGGCTGTTGTGTCAGATATAGTAGCACCAGAAGATTTAAAGGTATTTTAAAGCATTTTAATCAGTCGTTTCACTGCTGTGAATCAAAAATGACTTAGATGTCGTCTTGATGAAACTATATTTATAAACTTGATGTTTCATATAGTGTAATCACCGTTGTCGGGTTTATATCAAGGCATTCGACTGACGCACGTCTACTGTACTCCCCCAAAACAAAAATAATGGACATTACATATGATTTCACTCATGTATCTTTAACTCATTGTGTTATTTTGACGATCTTTATTGACGAACAGTAAACGTACTGATATAATATCCAACATTACGGGTTTTTGAGATATCTAATACACTTTTTTTAGTTTATGTTTGTATAATAACGTTATATACTCCATAGTATTGAAATGACTCCTGTCGTGTCAAATACATAATTTTATTTTCTTTAAAATTGAAGAAAAAGTGTGACTAATCAATTTCCTGTAAAAGTTAGTCTACGTTTGTCTGCCAGGGGGAGCACATGATCCTGACATCATCATCATCATCATCATCATCATCCTACTGGTCAAATGGAGTGATTAGATCCACTGACATGACTTTTATTTTGCAGAAGTTTGAAAAGAAGTATAACGCAGAGCTGGTGAAAGGACCCGTTTCCAGAGACACTACTTTTGAATATGCCTGGTGTTTGATCAGAAGCAAATACACAAATGACATTGTAAAAGGCATTCAGCTTTTGGAAGGTCCGTGATTCAGCTTGTTTTGATTTTGGTTTGTTACTGCCTCCTTCTTCGTGTTTGAGAATTCACTCAAATGTTTTCTTTCACCAGAACTAGTTCACTCAAGCAAAAAAGATGACCAGAGAGATTTTCTCTTCTACCTTGCTGTTGCAAATTACAGACTTAAGGTGGGTGATGAATCCTGAAACCATACTTGGATTAATATTGTCACTGCTAATATATTTATCAGTTTTACTTAATTTGCCAAAACACTAAAACCAGACTTTTGATTTAAAATTTTAAAGACCATAACGCCATTTTTGAGAAAGCACACCCAATCCATTAAACTATGAACACAAGTGCCCTGCTTTGAAACATGATTCAGAATTGAGGTAAAATTGGTTTTATATTCCCACATTCAGTCTTTTTATCTTCATAAAAATATTCTTTGCGAAGTCTAAATAGGGAAATTATATTAGTAGCTAGGGTTGTCACGATACCATAAATTTAGGCCAGGATACTATACCAGCTAAAGTATCACGATACCAAGTATAGCGGCTTTTGACGCACATCACTTCACCTCAAATGTTATTTGTTTGTTTTTTTTTTGGTTATTTTATAGATAACTGACCAACAAAAAATACATTAAAATTAAGATACAAATTATACCAAACAAAATTCGTTAAAAGAAGAGATTTTTTTTGGAAAATTAAAAAGTTCTTGTTTTCTTAGTATTTCTTGTTGCTATTTTCATTTTTTCTCATCTATTGTATTTTTTTTGTCTTGTCTGTTAAGAGGCCAAAGTAATTACAAATTTCCCTTTAGTGAGTTGTTCTTTTCAAGAGATTGTCGCAGTCATTGTAGCTAAATCATATACACAGGAAGAGAAATAAACTGATTCAGATGTGTGTTTGAAGCATCAGAAAACGTTCAGTAGAGTGTTACAATTACAATAAAATAAAGTAGTCTGATTGATTATTTGCTGGCACAAATAAGTAAGCATTTTAGGGATTTTTCTACATGCCATTTACTATTGTAGAACCGTTAATGACGATACTACCGTTTACAAACTACAGAGGCACAGCCAGTAGTTTGGAGCCATAGTATCGCAGTGCTACCAATGTACCGGTAAACCATGCAACCCTATTAGTAGCCAATGACCATTAAAGTATAACTTTGTTCGCAACTGAGTTTGACACTTGTGGGCAGTTCACCCAGAAGTGAAAATTTTACCATGGCTGCGTACCACTCCGCTTTTACAAACTCACTCGCAAATTTCCCATCCCTTGTTCCCTTGGGAGAATCCCGCCACCCTTTTTAAAGTGCATTCCATTTCATCAAGTGAACAAGGAAAGCTTACATGGACACACCTCCTTCGATTTTGACCAAGGGAATAGGTCGGCTTCATATGTCCACTCCAGCACTTATATATCCCAGCATGCAATGCGATTGTGACATCACAACAGTGTAGTTCCAAAGTGCTCAATTTATTTAAACCCATTCAGATGTTCTGCCAGTAGTGGACACTTGTGTAATGTATTCAATGGCATTCATCCAAGGGAATGAGACGGAGGGATGTTAATGGGTGAAGGGCATAAAGTTTTGCTGGAATGCAGCCCATAAATTACTCTCCTCTTATTTCTTAACTTTTTCCAAACCAGTTTGAGTAAACACAAAATAAGATATTCTGAAGAATCTCGAAAACCTTTAACCTTTGACATCCATAGAAGGAAAAACTAATGGTGAAAGAATTTTCATTGAATGAACTTTTAGCACAGTTTGATCTAAGTTAGCATACAATTACAGAAGTAGAAACACTAGGAGTCAAAACATTTTCACACACCAACCAGAAACTTCAGTGGATCGAAAACTGAATTAATTCAGTTTTAAAAAAAAAGGGGGATCCATAGAAATGGAGAGAAAAGTGTTGAGGACTCCAGAGAGAAGGAGGCAGAGGACTAGTGGAGGAAGAAATGAAGAAAGAGGACTGGTAGTCTCCAATGAAATTGTGTATGACAATATATATCAAATGGACAGAATAAAAAAGTCCATTTCATTATGCTCTATCGTCTATATCATGGTCTTACAAAATAGATTGTTTATGGTTGTATTTTTCAGACTTTATATGAGCACAATATTACACCTCTTTACAGCGATGCAGACAGAAACATAAATAACAGCATTGTGGGAAAGTTGCAATCTTGAAAGTACAGTGTAGTACAGGAGGAATTTGTTCTGCTAATGCAGTTTAACGGCAAATACAGTGCTTATCATATATATCTACACCCCTCACAAATCTATCTTTTAAATTCAGATTTTTAATAGGAAGCTATACAATAACATATTTGTGCATATACATTTGATTAGTCAGTATTGAAGCCAAATCTGGAGCTAATCTAACAAAATAACTTATGATAACGGTCCAAAAACTAGTACACCCAAATGTATATGTCATAGAAAAATATTAAATACAAATTTAAAAATTAAAATCAAGAGACGCAAAAAAATTTAAGATAATTGTATTATCTTTCAATTTCTCAGTTATGCGAAGCACTGTAACTGTGTTTTTATCATGCTTTATAAATATTTTCTAAACTATAGTGAAAAAAACTGATCAAATCAGAATTGTTAAAGATCCCAGAATAATTTCTGCTTTGACTATCTATATTTACACAACTAACTAGTTTAATTATTTAATACATTGGATAATAGTGGTTTGTTCTGTAGCTAATTGAAACAAAAAATATTCCAGCCAAACTAAAGAAAACAAAACATTTTCCAGGAAAAAAAAAAAAATAGGAGATACTGTGAAAATTTATTTGAGAGAATTAAAATTTCACACAAGGGCTAATAATTTTGTCGTCAACTTTATCTACTCAAAATGTTTCACTGTACTGCTGCAACAAAAGAAAGTCAAATTGCTTCAAGAACTGCCTCCATATAATACAAAATATCTGTATGTATTATAGTTATAGTAATCTGTCCACTAGCAATTTTAAATTGATTGTTTTGTACACTGTAAAATGTAAAAATGCTGGGTTCCACACAATTCATTCACATCGCTTAATTAATTAATAACAAGTAAGTTGATAAAACAAAAAACAATTAGGTTGTCCCAAAAAATCTCATGAATTGTGTTGTTTTAAATAAGTAATTTTAATAAGCAGCAAAAAATCTTTTTTGAGTGCAGTTTTGAGTAGAAACTGAAAAGCAGTTTTTTTTTAAATAAGGCTGTGTCAAAGCTACATTATTTCATGAAAAACCTAGCAGCAAATATTGAAATGTAACCATTTTAAGTAACTGTTTTCAAACCCTGTGATTGCAGACCTGAATTTTCATCAGCCATTACACCAAGTTTCACATAATCCTTTAGAAATGAGTTCCAAAATACAGAGACACAAGAATAAGGAAGATATCCACAAATCTTTCTTTTCATTGGCCTCCAGAAACAGTGTTTTAAAGCACATTGATTATTTCTTCATTTATTATTTGTTCAAATAGAATCCTTCTTCTTTCGTTTGACTGACTTGTCCAATCCCAAATCAATTCTTCTTCTCTCAGGAGTATGAGAGAGCACTGAAGTATATTCGCACGCTTCTGAAGAATGAACCGGACAACAAACAGGCCCTGGAGCTAGAAAAACTCATAAAAGACGCACTAAAAAAAGGTGAGACTCAACTGCATCTGAACATCAAATCTGAAACCTTTTTGGTTAGGATTCGAGTTAAACATTTATTCAGCAAGGACTGCATTTTATTTAAAAAGCATCTTATCGTAGGAATGTGTTTGCACAAGCCCTGCAATTCACCTGCATTACATTGAAAGATACACTACTAGTTTGATTAATGAATTATATTTGAGACTATATAGACCTTCCTGTTGAGACTATATAGATTAAATGCCTATATAAGTTGAACTGACATATAGAACACAATAACTGTAGACACTTTCTTAAACATAGAATAAGCATTGATTTCATGTTTAATAGACGAGGAGAAGCCCTTTGCGTAAATGGCACATTAATGTACATTCACGGGCCACTATATTAGGTACACTTGTCCAACTGCTTGTTAATGCAAATTTCTAATCAGCCAATCACATAGCAGCAACTCAATGCATTTAGGCATGTAGACATGGTTGAGATGATCTGCTGCAGTTCAAACCGAGCATCAGAATGGGGAAGAAAGGGGATTTAAGTGACCTTGAACATGACATGGTTATTGGTGCCAGACGGGCTGGTCTGAGTATTTCAGAAACTGCTGATCTACTGGGATTTTCAAGCACAACCATCTCTAGGGTTTACAGAGAATGGGTAGAAAAAGAGAAAATATCCAGTGAGTGGCAGTTCTGTGGGCGAAAATGCCTAATAGAAAGGCAACAGAAACTCAAATAACCACTCTTTACAACCGAGCTATGCAGAAGAGCATCTCTGAATGCACAACACATCCAACCTTGAGGCAGATGGGCTACAGCATTGGAAGACCACACCGGGTGCCATTCCTGTCAGCTAAGAACAGGAAACAGAGGCTACAGTTAGCACAGGCTCACCAAAATTGAACAATAGAAGATTGAAAAAACGTTTCCTGGTCTGATGAGTCTCGATTTCTGCTGTAATATTCAGTTCAGGCTGGAGGTGGTGGTGTAATGGTGTGGGAGATATTTTCTTGGCACACTTTGGGCCTATTAGTACCAATTGAGCATCATGTCAATGCCACAGCCTGCCTGAGTAGTTGCTGACCATGTCTATCCCTTTATGACCACAGTGTACCCATCTTCTGATGGCGTGAATCATCTCAAACTGGTTTCTTGAATATGACAATGAGTTCACTGTACTCAAATGGCCTCCACATTCACCAGATCTAAATCCAATAGAGCACCTTTAGGATGTGGTGGAACGGGAGATTTACATCTTGGATGTGCAGCCGACAAATCTGCAGCGACTGCGTGATGCTACCATGTCAATATGGTCCAAAATCTCTGAGGAATATTTCCAGTATCTTAATTAATCTATGCCATGAAGGATTAGGGCAGTTCGGAAGCCAAAAGCTGCACCTAATAAAGTGGCCGTGAATGTAGACTAACTATAGATATTGATATGCATGTAAACATACTCTTAAATACAAGTGGTAATGCCAAAGGAAATATTGAATTAATCTTAGCAGAGTCAAAACAAATGATGGTTTTCTCATTCTGTTTCAGATGGTTTAGTCGGCATGGCGATTGTCGGTGGTATTGGATTAGGTGTGGCCGGATTGGCTGGTCTTATTGGTTTGGCTGTGTCTAAAGGTGCAAAGTCCTAAAAAGAAGTTCTTGTGACACATACTTTGATTCCTTCCCTCTCCAGACTTAATGATTTCATATAATCATAAAAACACGAGGAGGCCTGCCGCTTTTTTATTTTTATTATTATTATTTTGGACTTTCATTAAATAGTAATCATATTTTACCTTCATTGTGCTTTATGATTCACCAGCTCTTTTTGGTGTGTGTGTGTGGATATATTGGGTTAAAATTAAGTCAAATACTACATTTTGTTTTGTTTTTCATCTAAAATGTTAATTTGTTGAATAATCTTTTTTAAAAATAAGAAATTCAATTGCCAAGGGTTTGCAGTACTGGATGAAATGTATTGTAATAGCATGCATTTCTTTCTTTGTTTGTTTGTTTGTTTACTTTTTGAAATGACTTATATAAATATATATATTAATGTATTTAAACTACAGGTAATCAATATGAAAGATTTTTGATAAACTGTAATACCTCACCATTAAAACGTGTGCATACTGAACTAACATTTAGATGTCTGCTGCACATTACTGAGTTGTTTTGATTTAAAAGCGTGATCATGACCGAGGGTCAAGCTGGTAACATATTTTCTTGGAAGTCATCGCAGTCAGCAAAGTGTTTATCACCGGTTTACATGCACTTTTTAGTGTTTCACCTGTGACTTTTGGTAATATCTGCTCATGGATTTCATACTGGAATACACTGAACAAAATGATTCATTGGACTTACTCAATTTTTTAAGGTAAGTGGTTGCAAACCATTTATATTTGCTGAATTTAAACAAACAAATTAAGTTGAACATTACTAAATTTAATTTGTTTGTTTAAATTCCGCTCATATAAATAGTTTGCAAGCACTTACCTTAAAAAAAAACAAATAAATAAGTGCATTGAATCATTTTTTTCAATGTACCCACAAAGAAAAAAGCTGCGTTTTCTGTGCAGGGAAGAAAAAAATGGTATCAAACACAAAATTCAGCAGAACAATTATTGTAAAGCTTCACTTTATTTTACCATTACCATTACCCAACACTTCTTGCTTAATAAACTACTAATTAGCTGTTTATTAATAGTTAATAAGGTAGAAGTTTTGGAAAGGATTAGGGATGCAGAATAAAATCAAACTCTATAACTACTGATGAACATTTAATACTATAATAAATAGGTAATAAATTAATAGCATGAATGGGAATCTAAGCTAAAGTGTCACCATGTTTTTCGTAATCGGTAAGAAGGCAACATATTTAGGAATCACGGTAAGAAAGTAAAAAAAAACAACCTGAAACTGCTGGTTAAAAAGTCACTCAAAAGTCAATGTCCTTCGTGCATCATTAGCTCAGAGGATCTCAGATGCAAGAGTATCTCCAACGTTGATTCAAGTCGCCAGTTATCAGGCCTTGAAAGTAACAAATTTCCTGTGAAACATGTTTATTTAAGATAATGACTGATAAAGGCATTCGGTTTAATGTTAGTTCCAATTAGTTCTTCCCACATTATTCATGTCAGGGACTTACGCACATGTTAACCCCTCTTGGCTTTACAATGCTGAGGGGTTTATGGTTGCCATTAGTAACATCATTTTATAACAGTATTGAGGTTACTAATTAACTGCTCAAGCAAATGATGAGAAGAGATCTGATGCAGACATTCTCGTGAAGCCCTTCTGTTTGTCTGTCTGGGATTTACTTTATGCTGATCGAGTAAGGCAATGAGTTTAAATAGCAGAGTTGAAATCTGATTGGTTGTTATTTCTCTTATTGTTCTTTATTTTGTAATGGAATAATAATAATAATATTCTAATGCATCTAATACGCTCCATAAATCACGTTTGCTTATGTTAATTGAGCTGAAACAACACAATTCTTGGGTTTTTTTTTTTCCCGACAACTTAATTTTTTTTATGTTTAATCCACTTGTTTAATCACAAATTTGTAAAAACTACCGAGCTAACCTAATTCCTTTATGTTGTCCCAACACGAATAGTGTGTAAGCTAGCATTGTTTACAATGTACTACAAGATTGGCGTTTTGAATCAGTCATGGATGCACATGCTTTCTTTGGTATTTAATTAAAATGATATTTAATCCCCGTCTTGATGTCATGATGATAAAGAAATCATAATAAAAAGATTTACAGCACCTCGGGTTCAGAGCTCAAACATCATTGTGCTCATTTCCTTGTTTACACAATATAAATTAGGTTAAAGCAATTACATTTAGTACTCTTTTTGTGTAGAAAAAAGGCCATCACACATGCCCATAGTTTATGCTCGATTACACGGACATACCTACAGTCTGTAAATGTTGAAACTGTTATTTTTTTTAAGAGAAGACTCTTCTGCTTAGCAAGGCTGTCTTTATTGGATCAAAAGTACATTCTTTCATTCATTCTCCTTCGGCTTAAGCCCTGCTCACACTGTGAGATTTCAGCCACGATTTTGTCATCTGAGACCGATTTGGGAAATCCTAAAAGATTTCTGAAATCCTCGGCTAATATCGGGGATCTCTGATCGTTGGTTTGACATGTTCACTGACAGCCGCTTAAAGCCCGTCGCGATCAGATTTTTCCTCCGATGAAGTTCTGGCAATGTCAGAAGATTTCAGACTCTATCTTTCAGTGTGACAACAGCTGCGATGAGCATCAATCCAAGAGCCAATAGGAGATCTGAATTTGATGACGCAATCCATGCGACACTTCAAATGACCACGGGAAAATGTCAAAAAAAAATTGCCACTACCGATTGTTTACGTTTGCTGTGAGAAATCATTTCAGAACGCAGGATAGTGAAAGTGTCACAGGTGGATGAAGTCAAAGTTTGTATGAATTTGAACATTCTGAATCATATATTTTTGTGATGTCAGTGTTTAGCGGTGTGGTTTGGGGGCATTATTCTTTCTAAAAATTGTACGTTTTTGTGCAAATTATGGACAAATTAGCCATTTTTCTGACAATACTTAAAATAGTTAGCCTAAAGTGTAAAAAAAAATGCAGGGTTCCTCACAGATCCTTCTTCTTGTCCCAACACAAATCGTTCAGTCAACTTAGTAGTTTTTACAAATATAAGCGGATTGAACATAATACAATTAAGGGTAACACTTTATAATAAGCTTCAGTAGATAATGAATTTACTAACATGAAGTAATCATGAACAACACTTGTACAGCATTTATTAATCATAATTGAACATTTACTAACGCATTATTAACATCCAAGCCCATGCTTGTTAACATTAGTTAATGCACCGTGAGTTAACATGAACTATCAAAGAACAACTGTATTTTCATTAACTAACGTTTACTAACATGAACAAATACTGTAGTAAATGTATTGTTCATTGTTTGTTCATGTTAGTAAATGCATTAATTAACATTAACTAATGAACCTTGTTGTAAAGTGTGACCCAATTAAATTGTCCCAAACAGTAGTTTAAACAAGCAGCAAAAATCATTTTTGTTTTTTTTTATTCCTTTTTTTCCATTTGAGATCAGGCTGGTGATTCAAAGCTGAATTTTCCAGTCAGCAGTCATTGCCATTTCTTTGACATGTAATTCATCTTTTTTATTTTTTATTTTGTAAATGTTAATGTACAGTGCACCTGGAAAGTATTCATAGGGCTTCACTTTTTCCACATTATTTTATGTCACAGCCTGATTCCAAAATGGATTAAATTCATTTATTTTTTCAAAATTCTGCACACAATACCCCATAATGACAATGTGAAAAAATATTTTTGGAAATTGTTGCAAATTTATTAAAAATAAAAAAACAACTGAAAAATCACATGTATTGAAAAAGTGAACCGCTATGAATACTTTGCGGATGCACTTTATTTACCAACATGACCCATAAAGAACAATACTTATACAGCATTTATTAATCAACATTTACTAATGCATTATTAAAATCCAAAGTTGTGCATGTTAATATGGACTAACAATTCCCAGTATTAGTTACTGCATTACTACCTTATTAGGCTCAATTTATATGTGCCTAATTCTACCCAATACTTAAACTACCCAATACTAACTGTTAATAAGCAGATAATTAGAAGTTTGAGCTAATAGTCTACATTAAAATAAAGTTTGAACACTAACATTATCAACACTCAAAAAATATGTTTGCTGTTTGTTCAAATTACTTATTTTAAATGAGCTGAAACAACACAATCCTTAATTTTTTTGGGACAACACTTGTTTTATGTTTAATCCACCTAAATTTGTAAAAACAAATAAGTTATTTTTATTTAGTGGTTCTCAATTGCGGTCCTGCAGCCCCCCCTCGCCCTTCACATTTGGTATGTCTCTCTTATTTGGCAAACAAGGATCAGTTCATGGATTTCTCTGTTAACGAGCTGATGATCTGAATCAGGTGTGTTAAGTCAGGAAGACATACAAAATGGGAGCCAGAGGACCGGAACCCTTAATTTCTTTAATGATTTAATTCCTTAATGTTGTCCCAAAACAAATCAGTTGTGTGTAACCCAGTATTTTTACAGTGACAGATGTATAAATACTGTAATAAATGTATTTTTTAATAATGTTAATAAACACATTAAATAGTGGCACCTCATTGTAAAGTATTTTTTCTTAATTCCTACTATTTTTAATGTTATAAAGTTTTTTTTGACAGTCAAGACATTTGTTACAAAAGATTTAATTTTAAATAAATGTTATTATGTGCAGCCTTTGAGAGCAGATGAGTTATTTCAAAAACATTGACAAGTCATAATATTTAAAATGGTTTACCTGTAGTGTGTATGTGTCCCCTTCATGTCCATGTTTGTTACCCAAATTACACCCCTAACGTGATCCTGTTCCTGGAAATGGACATTTTTAAAAGCTAGTCTTTCTCTGATTTTACATGACACGCAGGTGTCATTTAAACGACACAATGATATTACAGTTACACAATCCCATTTAACACAGTTAACTTGACAGGGACCATTTATCTTTAATAGAGCTGACAGTTCAGTTATTGCTGGCAGCTTTGCCATGCTCAGGTTGGTACTCGTGTTAGCAGATCTGAACCGAGGAGCGCTGAGATCTCAAAAAAACAGGATTCGACCTCGTTACAAAAAGTCTCAGAACACTTTTATAAGTGTGTTTTACAGTCCCCATAAACACCCGGTCATGAAAAGCATCATCGTCGACTTCAGCAGATGCATAGCCATGTGTGAAAATGATTGTGTTTGTTAAAAGAGCAATTAAACTTGAGTTTATAGCAATAGTCAAGCAAGCTGGTGATAAACCTGACCTTTAAAACACAGAACAATCATCTGCTTATCACACAAAGCCGGTCCAACACAACAGCAGTCCTAGTCTAACTGTTGGCCTCACATTTTTCAAGTTGCATGTTATAGGAGTTAAACTTTGATTCGTTTTAGAACGATTTTCTACATTAAATGCATTAAATAAAATAAAAAAATGTTTCATAGACGAATGGATGGAAAGATCGGCAAAAGGAAACCATGAGGGTAAAACCTGTAAAAAGAAACTTACAATGGTTGTCCCACCTCCGAACTGATTACTCAATATTGATGCTGTTCTGTTTGTTGTTAGTATGTGAACGAATGAATCAGTGAATGAATGAATGGTGTTCATCAATGTCAAATTGACTGAGAAGGCCAGTTAGATCAGAAAAGGTGGAGCTACTTTTTACAGATAACAAACACGAATTCCAGTGCAAAGCTTGACTTTTTAATGGTAAAAGAGTTCAAATATTAGTAAAACATTTTTATTTGAAAGCAACAGATCAGTTGATATTGATCTTTCTATATTTACTTTCTTAAATGTATCCCTCGATAGATGTATAGATAGATGATAAATAGAGAGAGAGACGGAGTACCAACAAGCGGATCCTTCTTTGCTGTCCAAACCATAGACTGTAAAAGATATGGACGTAGTATCCATGATGTCACCTGTAGATTTCTGAAGAGCAAAAATGAAGCTACAAGTAGACGGGAACAACCGTCGCCATTTTGTTAGTGCTCCGGCTCCGGGGGTTACCAAAAAAGGGCAAGGAGGCGGAGCTTGAGCGGAGCTTCCGCTACTCACCCGTTTGCACTGGCTTCCAGTTGCTGCCCGCATCAAATTCAAAGCTCTGATGTTTGCTTACAAAGTGACCTCTAGCTGTGCTCCTTCGTATCTGCTCTCACTCCTGCAGATATATGTGCCCTCCAGAAACTTGCGTTCTGTGAATGAACGTCGCCTCGTTGTTCCATCCCAAAGAGGGAAGAAATCACTTTCCCGAACTCTCACATTCAATCTGCCCAGTTGGTGGAATGAACTCCCTAACTACATCAGAACAGCCGAGTCACTTGCTGTCTTCAAGAAACGACTAAAAACGCAACTGTTTAATCTCCACTTTTCCTCCTAATCTGCAATTGCCTCTCTGGCTATACCACTAACTGAGCCCTCTTTCTCTCTCTCTCTCTCTCTCTCTCTCTCTCTCTCTCTCTCTCTCTCTCTCTCTCTCTCTCTCTCTCTCTCTCTCTCTCTCTCTCTCTCTCTCTCTCTCTCTCTCTATTAAAAAAAATAAATAAATAAAAAAAAAAAAAAAAAAAAAAAAAAATTCTACTAATGTTTTTGCTTCTTAGACTTTTACACGCCTGAAACTTGTCTATAGCGCTTGTTCACTGCTGCTCTTATAGTTGTGTAAATTGCTTCCTTGTCCTCATTTGTAAGTCGCTTTGGATAAAAGCGTCTGCTAAATGACTAAATGTAAATGTAAATGTAAATGTACATATGCCTGCTAACATTTTGCTTAGACTGGCTTTTCTTTGGGAAAATGACCTGTGATTCGTTTGTGTTCTGACCATATGTGCTTGGCTGTATACTATATCAGTAAAGTGTTTAGTCTTTAAAAAACACTGTTGTAATACATTGAGCCACTAAGCATTGTTCTTATGATGTTTTTCTACAGGAGGAAATGCGAATTACTTCCAAATATCTAAACTATAGTCTGTGTTAGTAAATGAAAGGCTATTGATGAAATCCAGGCATAAAACTGTATGGCAATGTTTCAGATGACTGTTCTAGAGCCTACCGCTAATCAGTCTGTCAGATTCTGGAGTGCATTACAGGTCGAAGAAAAATTATAAATGATCTTAAGTAAGACAAATACATTTATAGAAATGGTATATCAGTTTATAACTTAATTCACCTGGGAAATGGACGACACTTGAATGGTTTGTGAGCACAATTAAGTGCACACAGCATGCCATATTATCTGATAATTGTAGGAAATAATTCCAAAAGGCAATTGACTGTGTAAAGCCACATAAAACAAAACAAAAATATGATGTATGTGCCGAGTTCAGCGGCTAATCAGCTGGAATCAGCTGAGGTGATGTGACGGCAACCAGCGAGACCTAGCTGTCACTCAAGTGGCCACGCCCTTAATATTACTTGATAAAAACGAAACAGATAAGTTAATACAAAATTAACTCCTCTCACAATTGTGATAAAAGTACTAGGCTGTAAACAAGAGGGGTCTGGCTGCAGACTCGGTGCAGTGCAATCTGAGACGCATCCAATGCTTTTTAATGGGCCCACCTAACCCCACCCCTAACCTTACCCTCACAGTGACGTCACTCGCTCCATTTGAGTGCATCGTGTCTGACACTGCATCGCTGAGTTATGCAATCTCAGCTTGCATCATAAAGGCTGCATCCAGTTACTATTGCTGTAAAAGCCTCTTTTTCTGCT
The DNA here is from genome assembly GCF_903798145.1 of Danio aesculapii. Classification (NCBI taxonomy): domain Eukaryota; kingdom Metazoa; phylum Chordata; class Actinopteri; order Cypriniformes; family Danionidae; genus Danio; species Danio aesculapii. Next base: position 19,015,713 of record NC_079441.1, on the reverse strand, counting down.
GTGAAGTTGGCCATTTTAACATTGGGGTCAATAGAAATCTGCTCTATTATGGAGGCTAGCAGAATTTCGTTTTTGCAAACTCTTTTGTTGTCATCATGCTAACTTACACTATATTTGTCAACCTGAAACCTACTCTGCAACCCAAAGTTTGTTCAACTCGTTTTCTCCAACTGACCTCTGGATTTCAGATTTGTGATTGGAGCATGCTCTTAAGATTGAGGAAATTGCTCACAGGAAAATCTGATAAAATAATCTTTAGAACCACAGAGATAATCTGGACAATACTACAATTGTTGGAAAGGGAGAAATTGGCTCAAAAAACAGGCCAATAATCTTGTGTTGTCCGCCCAGTCTTTAAAGCAGAACTGATAAAGGCAGGAGGAACAAACATTGCCAAATAAATTCCCAAAATATGCATAGAGATCTTGGAGACAGGCAGGTGGCCGGAAGACTGGTGTAAGTCCATCACATTTATATTTACATTCAGTCATTTAGCAAACACTTTTGTCCAAAGCGACTTAAAAATTGGGAGGCATTCAGAGATTCAACATGAAGAGTCAATACACACAAGGAGCGCTCGGAGAAATAAGATCTACAGTAAGGAGGGTGGGAGGGATTTATTTTTATGTGTTAAGTGCTCAATGCGGAAGAGATGACTTTTTAGTTGTCCTTCGAATGATACTAGTGAATCAGCAGTCTGCGTGGGAATGGGAAGATCATTCCACCAGAGAGGAACAGTGAATGAAAAGGTTTTGGAAAGTGGCTTATAGCCTCTTTGTGGTACCTCGAGGCAGCGCTTACTGACCGGAGGCACCTGGAGGGGGATGTAGTGTAGACTTCAGGAGCAGGTGGCTGTTCTGTAAGCAAGAAACAATTATTTGAATTTCTGATATGAGCTTCAACAGGTAACCAGCGCAAGGAGGTGAAGAGAGGTGTTACATGGGCTCATTGAGGACCAGACGAGCTGCTGGATTTTTCTGGATTATTTGTAGAGGTGCAAGAGTCCAGCTAGAAACAAATCAAATCACTTTTATTGTCACATCATCAGCAGCACGAGTACTATGATGAGTGAAAAGCTTGTAAGAGCGTTGCAGCAGGGATGGGCAAACTTGGTCCTGGAGGGCCGGTGTCCCTGCAGAGTTTAGCTCCAACCATAATCAAACACACCTGCTTTCTAGCAATCTTGAAGACACTAATTAGCATGTTCAGGTGTGTTTAATTAGTGTCGGAAAAAAAACTTTGCAGGACAACGGCCCTCCAGGACCAAATTTGCCCATCTCTGCATTACGGTAATCCATAGAAATGACGACAAGAGTTGGACCATAAATTGATCAGTTAGGAAGGGTCTGATCTTTCTCATGTTGAAAGGGGAAAACCAGCATCATCAAGCTGTGTTATCAATCTCTTTGGAGGACAACTGATCAACCCAAGAATCCTCACCGACTAAGATGGGGTAATAGATGGTCCCAGCTGGATTGAAACCCTTACCTAATGGACTTCTGGTTCCGGGGTGCATGGAGAAGGCTGCTCGCGTCTAAGCTTCACCAATCCTCTAAATAATAAAAATAATTGATCCTCAGACTTAATAATTAATCGTCAAAAGTGTTCTCAAAAGACTCAAGAACACATTAAGCCTTGATAATGACAAAAAACTCGAAAAAATAAAGCAGATTAAAAGATGTCGACAATGACCATGGCAAAGCTGGCCACCCAGCTGAGGCAAGCCACAAATAAGAGTGGCACAACTTCTCCTAACAATCAAGACATTATGGAGTCTATAACAGCTTTAAATGCCTCAGTTAATAAAAAATTTGACGCCTTTACAAAAACGCTTGTAGAATTGCGTACAACGCCGACAACTATCATAGATAAAATTGCATTGATTGAAGAGGCTTGCACAGACTACGAGGTACGCCTGTCAACAGTACAAAAGCAGTGTACAGAGTTGGTGGATCAATGCAAACGACTCAGAGAAAAAAGTGATGATCTCGAATCCCGCTCCAGGCGCAATAACATTCAACTTGTGGGAATTGCTGAAAAGGAACAAAGCGGTAGACCCACCAAATTCATCGCGGAAATACTCCCAAAATTGCTGGGCCCAGAAAATTCAAACCAGTAAAGGTAGATCAAGCACACAGAGCGCAGCAGAGATTAAAAAATGATCGGCCGAGAGCATTTGTCATCAGATTACATCACTACCAAACGAAAGAATTAATCATGAAGTTGGCTAGAGAGAAATCTCTAGAATACAAAAGAACAAAGGTGCATATCTTTCCAGACCTGACGAAGAAGGGGTAAAAGCAGAGATCTCGATTCGGCGAAGTTAAAAAGAAATCCAAGATTCATCAGACATGGATTCCTTTTTCCAGCGTCATTCATCGACACACAAAAAATGGCAAAATGAAAACATTTGAGGCCCTTACCTAATTTCACCAATGTTCATGGATTAACATCTATGTTGATCCTGGAACAACATTCTAATCAGCCAATCAGAACTAAGGGATATGTTTATTAAGATTAGGTTTCCGGTTAGGTTTATGCACTTCTACATGAGTGTTATCCAACTACCATTCCCCTCTGATTTGGTAATAATTTACAGTTATGGTTAGGTTTAGGGAATAGGTACGGATTACATTCACAAACAAAAATTATGTTCCAAGATCAAAATGGATGTTAATCCAGGAATACATTGCACTTGGCAAAATCCTGATGTGTGCATTGAGAAATTATGTTGAATTTGTGGAGGTTCAGGGAAGATAAGAAGTTCTGATTTTGCCTGATTAAGCTGTAAATGATGATCTTTCATCCACGTCAAGATATCCTCCAGGCAGTGCGAGATCCTACCATTGGGTCATCTGGCTGAAATAAAAGATTTTTGAAAATTAAATGATGAAGATGAAAAAATGTTGTTGGCATAACAATGATAACTGAAAAACCATGTGATTGGAATTATGGTTCGTAGTACTAAGGGGTAAATTGAAAATAGAAGGGTCTGAGAACAGAACCCTGAGGACTTTTTTCTGAGGTACAATTACGGTGATGTTACCAAAGAAAGGTGACCTGAAAAACAGCACAAAATATGTTGCATATAAGCAAAGTTGTCTCGGATGTGCTCAGAGAGAGATTATGCCTAGCCTTGGAGAATGGATATCTGAACAGACTGGCTGTAGGAAAGACAGGAGCACACACACTGGCAAATTTAAAGTGCTTTACATAAACAAGAAAAAAATGTAAAAAATATTTTAAAAAGAAATTAAAAACAGTTTAAAATGTGAAAAAAAACAGGATTTGAATGAATGAAAAAGAAAAGTCAGACATAGTAGTGCGATCTGTCAGACATGGCACAGTGCTCATTCAGTAAAGGCTAAACAGATGTGTTTTCAGTCTTGATTTGAATGTGCCTAATGTTGGAGCACGTCTGATCATTTCTGGAAGCTGATTCCAGCAGTGAGGGGCGTAGTAGCTAAAGGCTAATTCACCCTGCTTTGATTGAACTCTTGGAATTTCTAATTTACTTGATCATAATGATCTGAGTGATCTGTTAGGTTTGTATTTAGTGAGCATATCAGTAATGTATTGAGGTCCTAGACCATTTAGTGATTTATAGACCAGTAATAATACTTTAAAATCTATTCTGAATGTAACAGAGCCAGTGTAAAGACCTGAGGACAGGTGTGATGTGCTCAGATTTTCTAGTTCTGGTCAGAATCCTGGCAGCAGCGTTCTGGATGAGCTGCAAGTGTCTTTTTGGGAAGGCCAGTGAGGAGTCCATTACAGTAATCCACACTGATGGTGATAAAAGCATGCACTTTAAATCCTCACTGGGAACAAAGCATCTAATTCCTGCAATGTTTTTGAGATGATAGTATGCTGATTTACTTACTGCTTTGACATGACTGCTGAAACTCAGATCTGACTCCAGAATCACAACAAGATGATAAAATAAATAAATTGGTGGATGGACAGACAGAAAGATTCATGATGGATGGATGTACGGTCAAGACAGACAGGAATTCATTACAGTTAATATTATTTTACAGACTTCCCAAAACCATGTTTTGCAACACTTATTTCCTTCAACGGTGAATTGTATAGGAAATCCATATATTTATCTTTCAAGATACGGTATGGCATTTTGCCTATTTTCAGTACTGCTCTCTCCTAATATCTAGTCTCTCATCATCAATAAAATAAGTTAATCACTGTAGGCCTTTGTACAGTAAAGGATAAGTCCCTATCTTGTTATTAGTGTTAATGCTCAAAATCAATAGACTTTGTGTATTTCAAGGAGATTTCACAATAATCTAGACACTTATTGTCAAATCTGTACGTTTTGGTTATTACTACATGAACTTCAGCCTCCTGTGTGTATTGTTTTGTTAGCATCATCTTTTTTCAAATGAAGAATATTTCCTTCTAAGCCATTAATCATTAATGAAGGATCTGCATGCACTGTGATTCATTGTGTTTAAACTTGCCATAGATATTCAGTCTTTTTGTAGCCATTTCTGCCATATCATCAGTGACTAATTCCTGTTTCTTCAATGTTGACACTCTTTTTCTGAGACAGCAGTCAGGTGAGTGGTAGTTATTCAGTGAAATATTTGTTTAACCATGTCATTTTTGTAACGTGCATTATTTATGGTTTAAATATTTTACTGTGAAACATTTTAGCACACATTCACTTGTAAATACACTTCTTTTAATACAAACATAAAACTTACATTTTAACAATTAGACATTAAAAAACAGTCATAAAAATAATAATTAAACAAAATTTAAATATGCTTTCCCCAACCAACAACTCACCAGTGCTATCCAATGGTAAACGTATGTACTAAAGGTATAGTAAATATATTAATCACAAGTTTGTAGAAAGGAAATGAAAGGGGACCAAATTTTTTCAAATAGCAAACTCGCCTATTAGAGGAGTGTTTCTCAACCATGTTCCTTGAGGACCACCAGCACTGCACATTTTCTATATCTCTTGACCTAAAGCAAACGCACCTGATTCAGATCAACAGCTCACTAGCAGAGACTAAAAGACCTGTAAGGCGTGTGTCAGACAAAGGAGGCATTCAAAACAGTGCAGTGTAGGTGGTCCTTCAGGAACATGGTTGAGAAACACTGTATTAGGGTGTACCTGATTTTTTCCAGATGTAATGTACCCGTTAACTCTGTCAGCCATAATTTAAGAGATGGAATTTCTTTTTTCTTCCAAAACAAAAGGGTAAAAACTGTTGTTGTACCTGTGCATGTCTCAAAAAATTTTCTGAAACTCCAAATATAATTAATATAGGATCTGGTTCAATCAGAATGTCTAAAGCAAAAACTTGAAATATTTTGTTCTATAAAGTTTGTAATTTAAGTCACATAACATAGGAATGGGTTGGAATCTAAAAACTGACATTTGTCACACAATGGCTACACTATTGGAAACACTTCATTCAATTTACATTTGGAATAATGAAGCCTATGAAGCACTTTTAAACTGAATGAGACCTTGCGTTATTGTAACATCTGTGAACCAGTTCAAGACTTTGTTCCCAAATTTTATTTAGAATTTCTACAGGAAGTTCTTCTTTCCAGGCAGATTTAATGTTCTCTATAGGTGCATTATTTATTCATTCATTATTATCAGGGGTCAATACAGCAGAATGAACCGCCATTTACTCTGGAATATGTCCTACGCAGCGGATGCCCTTCTAGCCGCAACCCAGCACAGAAAGTACACTCACTTGTGGAAACGTGCACTACAATGCATATATTTTTATTATTTCTAAATTAAAGCAGCGGAATTTAATTTCAATACTCAAATCTATTTTCCATGAAGAAAAATAAACTCAAAAAGAGTTCATCACAAACTGTGTGAATGTCTAAGTTTTCCCTCATTAGTGTGCAGTATTTCATCAATGTTTAATCATACTGCACCACTTGTTTTTGACTAAAAGGTATATTTTCTAATGCTTAAAGTACCTGGTGTAAACATTTTTTGTATTCATAAAAGTTAAAACAGCAAGTTCTTAGTGTGTGTGTTTGGGGTGTGTGTGTGTGTTGAAATGTGTGCAATGAAGCTTTTGGGATGTAAAAAGAACTTTATAGCTGGTGAAAATTGACCCGAAGGACAACCGTTGTGTACCCTATGTGTACAGCCTTCATGAAAATAGAAAATAGTTAATGTTTACTAATGTTGGGGTCATTTTAGAAAAAAAGTAACAGAGATTAAAAAAAAAACATTGTTTTAGATAAACAACAAAGTTGACTCAACATTTAAAGACAAAAAACTTCAGGACATTTTAGAGTTGACTCAACTTTCAACCCAATTACTTCACTTGACTGGATTTAAGTTGAGTAAACTCAAATGTCCTGAAGTTTATTGCCTTAAAATTTTAAGTTGAGTCAACTTTGCTTTTTTTAACAGTGAGAAGGTTTAATAGAAAATAAATAAATTAATACAAATAAATCATTATTGGTCTCTGTTTTCATCCAAGTGCATCCAGAATTGTCATATAGGTCCAGAATTTCGGGGCATCGCTAAAAAAAGGTTTATTGCAATTCTCTGCGATATGAATATTGCACACACTATTATCATGATAATTATAGTTTTTTGATATATTGTGCAGCCCTACACTGTAAATAATGTGCATAAATTAGCAGTTTTCCATATTTTGTCATTCATGTTTTTATTTTCATTTATTTATGCTTTTGAATTATAGGACATTGATCTTTCTTCCAACAACGTTTAACATTTAAAAAGTTGGGGGAAAAAAGACTTTTGTTAACATTTTTAATAGTTAATAGTTTTAAAGTGATGTATTGTCTGGGTTGGTGGGCTATATTATAGTACAAAAACCATGTAATGAACTACCAGTGCGTTTTCTGTCACTTTAGAGCAGAGATGCCCAAACTAAAGGGCCCGCAGGAAAAGTTGACCTATGGTAACCTTTGATTTGGCCCACCGTCCCATCTGAGAAGAGAGGGAGAATGACAGGCTTTTAATTATTTAGATTTAATAGATCATTTCTGATTTAACTTGACATTTAGTTTGTTTTCGAAATTAAATGTTTCAATTAAATCTTGTAAATGAATAATTGAATTTAATGAATGTTTTTTATGTAAATACTGTCACTTGACAGATTAAGGACAATGCACAGGACAACAGCAACTTTACTAGTGTATACAGCATTGAACTCCATTGTGTTTTATAAGACGAATCGTTTGTTTTAATTGTAATAAATTCATTATAGGATAATATAATGCATTAGGGAATTCAATTAAAGTGATTTTTGCTATTTATTTTTAAATATTATGAAATAAATAAGGAAATTACCCATGGCAACTTTAATGCAATACAGTTTGCTATATTTACCTTCAGCCCACAACCCTCAGTCAAGTTTGGTATTTGGCCCTTCATAAGAAAATGTTTGGGCACCTCTGCTTTAAAGACCTTTTAATCTATATATTATTTCTTACATTATATTATTTTAAACTACTATAATATTATGTCCCATATAATGCAATTCTCAACCGTGAATAATCTGGTAAATTAACAGATATTTTTTACAGTGTAGTTTGGCGTTTGTTGGTCTACAGGCCGGCTGATGGATATATGAGGATATCAGAAGCAGTGAGACAGATAACACAAGACAAAAGCAGTAATAGATAAACACTGTCAATCGCTTCTTCAGTTGTTGAGTTAATCACTGCGTGCAGTAGTTCTCCTTTTCCCTCTTTTGATAGTGACTTCTTTGAACATTTACTTTAAAAACATCTTTTAAAACGTTTCACTAAATGTCCGAGTAGCCTATTCACTAAAACTATCTGTTATTAAAAGGCCAGGTTAATGTTTGAATCATTTGGGTCAGTCTTTGCTCATTTTTAACTGTGCTTATGCCTAATAAAGCATTCAGTACATTTCAAATAGAGAGCTCTAATTACTCCTAAAATCAGTGGTTTTACTATTGCTATATATTAATGGATAATATTCAGCAATGACGCATTAAATGATCAAAAGTGGGAGTGAAGAACTGTTGCCAAAAAAAAGTATTTCATATAAATGCTGTTCTAATTGTCAAAATAATGTCAAAATAAATCTTGAAATGGATTAAATTTCTTCTGCACTGAAAAAACACGATGACAAAAGGTCATGACAGCAAATGTTTTATGTTACTTCAACTTATTAACAAGTTTAACTTAATTTTTAGTCAGTTTGACTAATGAAAGTTGAGATGACTGGAACATTTCCTTTGATTTAACAAAGCAATATAAAGCAGTATGAATTAAGCAGATGATTTTTTTAAAGTGTCTTCTCTCTGTTGAGTGTGTGTGTTTTTTTTTTTGTTGTTTTTTTTTTGCAATTTGTTTTATGAATACAGTTTATTAAAAGGAAACGAGTCTGCGCTGGTTCAAACACAATGAAACGGCATGCACTGCACAAACTAAACTGAAGAATTTATACAAGATAAATGAACTCAAATATAAACAAGTGTGAGGTAATCAAAGCGGCATGACAATAAGAAGCAGGAACCAAAGAGAAGCATAAAAGTCCCTGAAAGAAAAAACTAATGTTGCATCTGAAACGGCAAACTTCCCAGCGGAGATCCAAATCATAACAACCTACAGTTGAAATCAGAATTATTAGCCCCTGAATTATTACCACCCCTGTTTATTTTTCCCCCATTTTCTGTTTAACGGAGAGGAGATTTTTCAACACATTTCTAAACATAATAGTTTTAATAACCCATTTCTAATAACTGATTAATTTTATCTTTGCCATGATGACAGTAAATAATATTTTGCTAGATATTTTTCAAGACACTTCTATACAGCTTAAAGTGACATTTAAAGGCTTAACTAGGTCAATTAGGTTAACTAGGCAGGTTAGAGAAATTAGGCAAGTTATTGTATAATGATGGTTTGTTCTGTAGACTATTGAAAAAAATATATTGCTTAAAGGGGCTAATAATTTTGACCTTAAAATGGTTTATAAAAGATTAAAAACTGCTTTTATTCTAGCCGAAATAAAACAAATAAGACTTTTTCCAGAAGAATAAATATTATCAGACAAATGAAAATGTCCTTGCTCTGTTAAACATCATTTGGGAAATTAAAAAAAATAAAATCAAATCAAAGAGGGGCTTATTATTCTGACTTCAGCTGTATGTATCTTATTTGTTGAGCAGTTTTAAAGCCAATGAAACTATGTTTGTCCAGATCACGACCAAAGGCACTCTTTCAGCCAAAGCAATAGAACTCGAGGTGTCCTTTGAGGAACTAAGTGTCTGTGAGAGTGATGTCAGTGATTAACTATAATGTGCTGTGTGCACAGATGAGCAGAAGTCATTCAAAGCAGGGCTTACTTACTTTTTTTGACTACTGTAACCTTCAGAAATGTAGTTATTATCTTTCTCCATGCTACAGTTACTGCTGTTTTCTCATTTCGACCACTTTTGTTTTTGTTGAAGTTCTTTGTATTTAAGTATCTCTGGTTTTGATTTTTTTTGTATGGCAACTGTTCCAAAGCTGGTGGTTAAGACAATATTTTAAAATATATTCATATTTATATTATATCAATATTTCATAAAGAAAACAATACTTAAATTCAGCAAATATGTTGATTTTCTATACTTTATAGTAAGATAATTATATTTATATTAGATTAGTCAGTATACCAAAGCCAAAACTGGAACTAATCTAACAAAAAAAACTTAAGATGCAGTCCAAAAATTAGCACATCCAAATTAATATGTTGGAGGAAAATATTAAATAATGTTTTATATAAACAGGACAAATCAAAAGAAACATACACTCTTTTTGGGAGGGGGAAATGTAATTGTTTTATGTTCAATCCACTTAAGTTTGTTAAGTTAACTCAGTCAATTTGTGTTGGAACAAGACAGATGGATTGTGTAGAACCCTGCTTTTTTTCAGGCTATTTTTCAGGGTTTCAGGGGGTCACTGTAAAAAAATGCTGGATTCCACACATTTCCTTCATGTAGTCTCAACACAAATAAATTAAGTTAACTAAATAGTTTTTGCAAATTTAAGTAGATTTAACATAAAACAAGTTTGTCCCAAAAAAACTCAAAAATTGTGTAAATTCAGATCGTTTTAATTAAGTAGTTTGAACAAGCAGCAAAAAACTAAACTTTTTAAATGTATAAATATAATTAAAAAAATAATAATAATTGTTTTTTTGTTTTGTTTTTTTGCAATAACTAGTTTTAATTTAAATGGATTATCTTTCTATTAATGATGTTAGGTAACCAAACACTATATTTTAACCAATATAACTGTTAATTAAAACTGTTTAGTTTAAACGCACCAAAATAGATTGTCTATAATCACTGAGAAATGGATAAAAATATTCATTTTCAAAACCGGACCCACATTTATGCTTAGCACTGTATACTGCACTATATTTACAATGAAACAAGAATGATTTCTGGTAGAATCACGTGACAAAAATCTAACTAAAACTGAAAACACATTTGAAATCCAATATCACATATCCCGTTAATTACATTTAATCCAGTTTCATATAATTCATTGTTTTTACCAAATAAATGGAGCATATAAGACAATTTTAAAAAGTCAACATTAAAAGTCTTGCAACCTCAAACTATTTAAACATATTAAACGCTCAAGTCTCTCGCATTGTTTAGGTGAAATCAACTTATCGCGTTTTACAATGTGCACGGCGTGTTTGAGTCCACAAGACATAGCGGATACATTGCCAGTGAAGGTCAGTCGGCGACCATTGGACTTTGTTGATAACCACCTGTTGAGTTTCGGGGTGTAAAAAACTAAAGTGAGATGTGCACGCAGCACGCGTGTGGGGAGGGCCCACAGAGCCTATAAAGACCCGCTGCCACTTACAACTAGCCTATCTGATGCCACATTGGTGCGCTCTCCATGGAACAGAAAACCAATTAAACCTGGATATATTCAATAACTTTTTAGCAAAAGGTGTTCGGGGTTTGAATACAAATAAAGGACAAACTCTCAAAGGAATACTAAGCCTGGATGATTTTTGCAGCTTGTGTTAATCTGCAGCTATAATGGATCCGATCATTGAAGCCGTGGCTCTGTTTCTTGGCTTTGTAAGTTGGACAATGGTTGGCATCACAATTCCTAACCGCTACTGGAAAGTGTCCTCTTTAGACGGGACTGTGATCACCACATCGACCCTGTATGAGAATCTGTGGATGTCCTGCGCCACAGACTCGACGGGGGTCCACCAGTGCCGTGAATTCCCCTCTCTGCTCGCTCTATCTGGTTAGGACAAAATTTAACATAACAATATTTTTTTAACATTGTATTAGTTGTTGTAGTATTGCTATTAGTTAAAATGGTATATAAATACAATGCAAGTCAGCTGTTTTTTGGATGTGAGCCTGATTGCAGTGTTTGTGTTTTGGAATTTTCTTTCTTTCTTTCTTTCTTTCTTTTTCTTTCTTTCTTTCTTTCTTTCTTTCTTTCTTTCTTTCTTTCTTTCTTTCTAATTTGGCCTTCTTTTTCATTTGTTTAGGACTTGCCTGTTTATTTACTTTGTCGGCTATGGAATGGGTAAAATTGTATTGCTTATCGGACTTTATTTGTTTGTTTAGTTCTAGTTAACATTTATTGTTTCATTGGTCTTTTTTATTTTAGTCTTCATCCTAATTGTAGTTCAGTCTTAATTTTCACTTTTTATTTGTTTTACTACTATAATGACTGTTCACCCCGTTTTCTTTATCATCCATTTATTTAGTTTGTTTGTTATTGTTTACTTGTTTATAGAGTCTAGTATAGGGCTAAAGTCGAAGTTATTAGCCCCACTTTGAATTTCTTTTTCTTTCTTTCTTTTTTTTTTTTTTTTTTTTAATATTTCCCAAATGATGTTTAACAGAGCAAGGAAATTTTCACAGTATGTCTGATAATATTTTTTCTTCTGGAAAAAGTCTTATTTGTTTTATTTTGGCTATAGAATGAAAGCAGCTTTTAATTTTTAAAAAATCTGTTTAAGTTTAAAATTATTAGCAGATTTAAGCTATAGGCTATATTTTTTCGGTAATCTATGAACCATCGTTATACAATAACTTGCCTAATTACCCTATCCAAGTTAACCTAGTTAAGCCTTTAAATGTCACTTTAAGCTGTATAGAAGTGTCTTGAAAAATATCTAGTCTAATATTATTTACTGTCATCATGGCAAAGATCAAATAAACCAGTTATTAGAAACGAGTTATTAAAACTATTATGTTTAGAAATGTGTTGAAAAAATTGTCTCTTCGATAATTGGAGAAAAAATAAACAGGGGGGTAATAATTCTGACTTCAACTGTGTATCTATTTATTTTATTTATGTATTTATTTATAAATTTACTTACTTCACTCTTTATTTAATTATTTTGTTATCTAGTTCCTGTAGGCCACATCTTTCATCTATTTAACATTCATTCATTCATTCATTCATTCATTCATTCATTTTCTTGTTGACTTAGTCCCTTTATTAATCTGGCCACAGCGGAATGAACCACCAATTTATCCAGCATTTGTTTTACACAGCGAATGCCCTTCCAGCCACAACCCATCTCTGGGAAACATCCACACACACTCATTCACACTCATACACTACGGACAATTTACCTGTACCGCATGTCTTTGGACTTTGCACCCGGAGGAAACCCACGCGAACGCAGGGAGAACATGCAAACTCCACACAGAAACGCCAACTGACCCAGCCGAGGCTCGAACCAGCGACCTTCTACGCGGCATCTATTTAACATTTTTTGTTTATTACTTTTATTTGATAATGAATTTTAGGCCAATTTATTTAGCCTAATTAATAAATGTATTTATTTATCTGTCAAAAATCTTTTTATTTAGCCTATTTATTTATTCATTTATTTGACTTTATTTTTAGCCTTTTTATTATTATTTATTTTTTATTAAATTTTATTATTTATTATATTTTTATTATATAAAATTTATTAATTATTGTTATTATTATTATTATTATTGTTATATTTTTATTTTATTGATTTATTTTGCTGCCAGGCTTGTTTTCTTTGTCAGTCTTTTCTACATTTGTTTGTTGTTTAGGCTATTCGTTTATTTAGCATATTTGGGGGTTTTTTCACAGCACTAAATGTAACGTTACATTTATTTGACTTTGATTTCTTTCTTTCTTTCTTTCTTTCTTTCTTTTTTTCTTTCGATAGCCTACTTCTTTTAGCCTATATAGCCTAATAGGACTCATAGTCTATTCTTGATGTGATATTCCTTTTTAAACACTTATCAAATTAGATACCATACTTGCATGGTATAATATATAATAATAATAATAATAATAATAATAATAATAATATATAACGGTGCATGTTTCTCTTCGCTCAGGTTACATCCAGGCGTCTCGTGCTCTTATGATCGCGGCGGTGGTGTCGGGCACATTCGGGGTGGTGGCGACTCTCATCGGCATGCAGTGCTCGAAGGCCGGCGGGGAAAACTACGTGCTGAAAGGCAGAATAGCCGGTACCGGAGGCGTTTTCTTCCTCCTGCAAGGTAAAGCACATCTCTAGTTGAAACCAGTATTATGAAATGTTAATATAGGCTATTTCAAAAGAAGAACACGGCTGTCTTTAAAGTTGTCCTTATCAGGTTTCCTTTCAGAACGCTTTATTGCTTTATCTGTTTATCTTTATGCCTTTAATCCAATCTAAAGGTTTGTGCACGATGATATCAGTGTCATGGTACGCTGCCAACATCACCCAGGAGTTCTTCAACCCACTCTACCCTGGGCAAAAGTAAGTAACCTGATGTGGAAATGTGGACCTGATCTGTAAGAAATGAAAAGTGAAAACGCTGCCCTCTTCTGTCTCTTTCAGCAGGTGCCTCTGGAGTTTTAACAAGTATCAAAGTAGCCATCATATTAAAATAGACTCTTATTTTTTAATTATGGGAAATTGCAGTATTTATTATAAATAATCCAGCAGTCAAATTAGTTAAAGATTTAGTTTTAAAAACGAAATATTTTATATATCGTTTTAGTTGTGAATCCATTTTAAGAAAACAAATCATTTAAAAATTTTACAAGATGCTTTACATGGTGATATTATTATTTTGCATTAAGACAAAATGTAGAAAGGTAAGAGTGTATGGGTGTTTCCCAGTGATAGGTTGCTGCGTAAAACATTTGCTGGATAAGTTGGTGGTTCATTCCTCTGTGGCGACCCCTGCTTAATAAAGGGACTAAGCCAAAAAGAAAATGAATGAATGAATAAAAGTAGCATTTAAAGTGTTTTGTTTTGTTTTTTGCAGCACAAAGGTTGTTGTATTTATTGATTTGTTTTAATTATTTCACAATTTAATTTGTTAAATATATGCGCTTTATTTATATCACTTTGTCAATGCATCAATTGTTTTATTTTTACACAAAAACACTTTAGTAACAAAGTTTCAAAGCCCTTTGTTTCTTGGTGTATAAATAAGAGTTGTTTTGTACACTCAAAATATGTTTGCTGTTTGTTCAAAGTACTAAAAGTATAAAATACGTTTTTCTTGGGGACAACATAATTATTTTATGTTCAATCCATTTAAATCTGTAAAAACGAATAACTTAATTCCTTTATGTTGTTCGTACACAAATTAATTGTGTGGAACTCAGCATTGTTTACAGTGTATGGAAGAAGGAAGTTATTGTATCAGTATCAGTTCTAAAAATCAATATTGCTCAATTACTACACTGTAAAACACAAGAAGTTAAGGTAACTTAAGCCATTTGAGAAAACCGATTGCAACAAACCATTAAAGTTCAAAAGCTAATCCTAATGAGTACTGTGAACTTAATCTATTTGAGTAAACGAAGCAATTTGAGCACAGTAAAAAATGAGGAGAACTCAAACCAACTGAGGACTATAAAACCAAATAAGTTAAGGTAACTCAAACCATTTGAGGAAACTGATTGCTAAAAACCATTTGAGTTAAAAAACTAATCTATATGAGTACTGTGTACTTACTCCATTTAAGTTGAAGTAATGAGGTATTTAATTAATTCGTTACCTTCAACACTGAGTTCAAAACTCATTTCAAATGAGTAGAATTACCTTTCAGTCCATTTTGAGTTAACTACACTCATTTCATTTGATAAAATTGACTGTTGGGTAGGTTTTACACTGTAGGGTAAAAGCGTGATTCTGTACAGAGATATTGTATTCTGTTCTGTATTTTGCCTAAGAATCAACAGAACTGTTAATCACTACAAACCTTGTTCGACATATTTCACATCTGATGTTAACATGTGATTGCATATGAAGATCATGTGTTTCTTTTGTAGCTACTGATAGATTTACACAACTACACTGTAAAACCCAAAAAGTTAAGGTAACTCAAACCATTTGAGTAAACTGATTACAACAAACCATTTGAGTTAAAAAACCTATATGAGTACTGTGAACTTACTCTATTTAAGTTGAAGTAATGAGGTATTTAATTAAGTCAATACCTTCAACACTGAGTTCAAAACTCTTTTCAAATGAGTAGAATTAACTTACAGTCAATTTTGAGTTAACTCCACTCATTTCATTTGATAAAGTTGACTGTTGGGTTTTACAGTGTAGTTAAAAGCACACATAAAGCATACACTGTCAAAAGTGAAAACTGAAACAAATTACTTCCACTTGTTACAATTAAATGAATCAAGTTTGACAAACCTAATTTACGACAGTTTTCACTAATAAATTAAGTTAGTTTAGTTTAAGTTAGTAATTTATTTAAGAGAACAAGAATGGAACAGTACACACGGTACAGAACAAATAATGTCCTTCTTATGTTAATATAATAATAATAATACTTTATTACAGTACAAATAATGTCCTTCTCATGTTAATATAATAATAATAGTACTTTATTACAGAACAAATAATGTCCTTCTCATGTTAATATAATAATAATAGTACTTTATTACAGAACAAATAATGTCCTTCTCATGTTAATATAATAATAATAGTACTTTATTACAGTACAAATAATGTCCTTCTCATGTTAATATAATAATAATAATACCTCTTGGCAGGGGCAAGTATTGTTCGCTATTAACGATAAATTACTTTAAGAACTAACTTAATTCAATTCTGAAAACTGTCATGAATGAGATTTGTCAAACTTAATTCATTTAATTGTAACAAGTCAAAGTAATTTGTTTAAGTTTTCACTTTTTACGGTGTATTTTGCACACGGAACATTGTAAAGTAAACATAAAAACCAAATGTGAATGTGATCACTTGTCAAAAGTATGGGAAATTCATGTGCAAAGGTAAATCCAACTTGTGTTGTATTGACTTAAATATGTTCTTTTTGTGTGGTGTAGGTATGAGATTGGAGAGGCTTTATACATCGGATGGGCCTCTGCTGTCCTCGCCATCTGTGGTGGAGTTTGTCTCATGTTCAGTTGCAAATTAGGCACAGAGAAGAAGACGTGAGTTTTTTTTAATCACAGTCTGTCACACTATTCCCTTTCTATTTTGATAGTGCCTTCCCATTTTACGCATTATTGTTATTTATTGATACTCTGTGGTTGGGAGCACATTTTTTACATTCTACATCATTCTCTTGCAGTGCTTACTCCTACCATCCCACCCGTGAAACAGTTTACTCAGCGTCCGCATCCAGGAGAGAAACCCAGAGCACTTATGGAAAAAATGCTTACGTGTAAATCAAGCAATTCTGCTGGTCAATTTCATTTCAAAAACAATGTTGACTGTTGGTATTCTATCTAGTAATGCTATATCGGTGCAATTATGTAAATATTTATACTACACTCTCTATTTTAAGGCCATCTGAGAATAAGTCATAAATCAAGTAGAAAGTTACCATGTCAGTTTTGCTGTGCAAAAACACCATGGAGGACATGATATAGAGCTGATTCAATGTACAGGAATGAAATGCCTTCAGTTTAGTTCAGAATGTTTTTGTTGCAGTTACATGAATCAAGTATTTTAACGAAAGAAAAATGAAGATTCATTATGTGTTGATTATCTTGTCTGCATTTATTTGTAAAAAATAAAACCTGTTTTATATGATGTATTTTATACAAGCATTAAACATAAAATACATAACATGCACTTGAGGATGTTTTATTGTTTGACAAAGTTCATATAATGATGATATTTTTATAATTATAATACAGTTCATATTTTATTTTCAATCCATACAAAAATCCACAATACAATACAATAGTTGACCCTAGCAAATTTATTCTGATATAGCAGTAATAATATTAAAGTAGTAATTAATTCAAAGAATTCATTGTGCCTCTGTGAATATTTGAGGGGCCACTATTATTCTATTCTATTCTATTCTATTCTATTCTATTCTATTCTATTCTATTCTATTCTATTCTATTCTATTCTATTCTATTCTATTGTTTTATACTCTATTCTATTCTTTTCTATTATATTCTATTGTTGTATACTCTATTCTATTATTTTATACTCTATTCTATTCTATTCTATTGTTTTATACTCTATTCTATTATTTTCTATTCTATTTTATTCTATTCTTTTATATTGTATTCTATTCTACTCTTTTCAATTCAATTCTATTCTTATCTATTCCATTCTATTCTTTTCAATTCTATTCTATTGTTTTATATTCTATTCTATTGCTTTCTATTCTATTCTATTCTACTCTATTCTATTCGATTCTTTTCTATTATGTTCTATTCTATTCTTTTCCATTCTATTCTAATCTTTTCTATTCTATTCTATTCTTTTCAATTCTATTCTATTCTTTTCTGTTCTTTTCTATTCTGTTCAATTCTATTTTTTCTATTCTATTCCTTTTGTTTTATATTCTATTCTATTCTATTCTTTTCTATTCTATTCCATTTTATTCTATTATTTTCTATTCTATTCTATTTTATTCTATTCTTTTATATTCTATTCTTTATATTCTATCCTATTCTATTCTTTTATATTCTATTCTTTTATATTCTACTGTATTCTATTCTTTTATATTCTATTCTATACTTTTATATTCTGTTTTATTCTTTTCTATTCTTTTCTATTATATTCTATTTCTATTTTATTATATTATATTCAGTTCTATTATATTCTATTCTTTTCTTTTCTATTCTATTCAATTCTTTTTCTATTCTATTCTTTTCTATTCTATTCTATTCTATTCTATTATTTTCTAATCTATTCTATTCTGTTCTATTGTGTTCTATTCTATTCTGTTATTTTCTATTCTATTCTATTCTATTCTATTCTATTCTATTCTATTCTATTCTATTCTATTCTATTCCAGCTTCTTCTAACTAAGAATGTTAAAGGCCTTTCTTATTTTTAAAGTCTTGGAGACTGTTATTCAGAGAGACCATATTTCTCCCATCCAGGTCTCTCTTCACTGGCTCCCTGTGAAACAGAGAATTGATTTTCAAGTTTTAACTTATGTATTTAAAGCTCCACATGGACTTGCCCTGGCCTATACATCTGAACTTTTAAGGTTGTATTGTCCCTGAAGATCCCTTAGGTCCTATGCTCAGCTCCTGCTAATTGTTCCTAAATCCCGCTTGAAAACAAAAGGAGACAGATCATTCTCAGTCTATGCTCCAAATCTTTGGAACACATTTAGAAATCAGAGCTTCATCTACATTAAGTGTTTTTTTAAAAAACAGTCAAAACCTGCCTCTTCTCTTAGATCTATTGATATAAATTAGTTTTTTTTTTCTTTTTTAGGACTCATTCAGGACTGATTGAAGCACTTTGGTCAACATTCATCTTGTTTTAAGGTGCCATATAAATAAAGTTGACCTTACCTATTTTATTCTTGAACATAACTTTTAAAAGATTTCAGTGAATTGATGTATTTTAATTTTTATATTTATGCACAGTTCATTAATTAATTTTAAGGCAATGGGTTTGCTCACTTTTTAAAGTTAGGTCAGCTAATTGTTTTTAAAACAACAGGTTACCGAAATTTGTTTATATTTACAGAATATAATTAATTTGCTCTCTGAAAACATTGAAAGTATTTTCATAGAAGAGCATATTCCTGATTTGAATTGGGGTTATATAACATCCCTGTATTAATTATATTTTTTAAATTGATTTTATTATAACTACAATTTAATCATAACCATAAATAATCATGGCGATGCCATGGCTCAGTGGTTAGCACTGTTGCCTCACACTGGTTCGAGTCCCGGCTGGCTCAGTTGGCGTTTCTGTGTGGAGATCGCATGTTCTCCCTGTGTTTGCCTGGGTTTCCTCCAGGTGCTCCCCCACAGTCCAAAGACATGCGCTATAGGTGAATTAAATCAACTAAATTGGCTGTAGTGTATGTGTGTGAACGAGTTTCCCAGTACTGGATTGCACCTGGAAGGGTATCCGCTGTGTAAAACATATGCAGGATAAGTTGGCGGTTCATTCTGCTTTGGTGACCCCTGCTAAATAAAGGACTAAGCTGAAGGAAAATGAATGAAAAAAATAACCATTAGTTGTAGTGGCAGCACTTTCGGTTACAGTCCTGTTTCAGATACATATATTACATCAGGTACATTTATTTTATTTTTATTATAGCCATTGCCAGACCCACTCAGAAACCTGCACCTACAGAAATCTTCAGAAAACATGCTGAGCTTGTCATTCCATTTATTTACTTAAGTAATTGTGTGTAATATACAGTATTGTGTTTTTTATATTTCTTTCAGTTATAACACTGATTAATATGTATTTTTGTAAATGATTTGCATAAATGCAAATATGCAAAGTAATATTTTCTGTTTATTATTTAGTGGATATATTATAAGAGAGACCTGGTGTTGCTTTGTTTATGAATCAAGGAGTGCTAAATTTGCACTGTAACCTTAAATAAAATCGAAGAAGCTACCTTTTATCATTTAAGTTTACAGCTCAAAATCTCTTCACATAAATCCATTGATTTTTTTGCAAAAAATTGCACAGATAGAAAAACAGCAGATTCTTTGATTTTCAGCATAATGATAAGATTCCACATGATATTTAGGTGGAAAATGTATTACCATTTCTAAAATTTCTATACTGTTCTTTTAAAGTATATTTGATTTAGAATTCTACAAGAATGTTATGAATGGACTAGAATAGAATAGAATAGAATAGAATAGAATAGAATAGAATAGAAAAGAAAGAATAGAATACCAAGGTACTGATAATGTGTTGATTATCAGTTTGCATTTATTTGGAAACAAACAAATTGTTTGCACAATAATAATACTGTGTTTTTTACCTGCCCACACATTCCAGCCCTTTAATACTTCACAGTACTATTAAATCTTCCATTCATTTATTTTAATTTTACATATAAGTAATACTATACCTTTAATCCTCAGCGGTCGCCACAGCTGGAACCACCAACTTATCCTGCATACGTTTTACACAGTGGATGTCATTCCAGTTGCAAGCCACAACTGGGTAACATCCATACACACTCATTCACACACATACACTACAGCCAATTTAGCTTACCCAATTCACCTATAAGGCATGTCTTTGGACTGTGGGGGAAACCGGAGCACCCGAAGGAATCCCACAATAACACGGACAGAACTCCACACAGAAACACCAACTGGCCCAGCCAGAACTCGAACAAGTAACCTTCTTGCTGTGAGGCGACAGTGCTAACCACTGAGCCTCTGTGTGTAATATATATTATATTATATTATATTATATTATATTATATTATATTATATTATATTATATTATATTATACTATATTATATTATATTATATTATATTATATTATATTATATTATATTATATTATATTATATTATATTATATTATGCTATATTATATTATACTATATTATATTATATTATATTATATTATATTATATTATATTATATTATATTATATTATATTATATTATATTATGCTATATTATATTATATTATATTATATTATATTATATTATATTATATTATATTATATTATGCTATATTATATTATACTATATTATATTATATTATATTATATTATATTATATTATATTATATTATATTATATTATATTATATTATATTATATTATATTATATACTATATTTGAAATGGTCTCTAGTTATTTAGTTTCTAAAGTTAGTAATAATGATTTAAATTTAAGAATAAAATGTTATTTGAGGGTGTTTTATCAATTTACAGATGATAATGCATATCAGAAAAGGTCAATTCTAGTCTTTTCTTTAAAAAAACTTTCACATTTGAAGGAGGATCCAAATTAATTTATTATTTATTATTAGTTATAATTATTATATGACTTACGTGTATATGACATTTTGTGCATGGAGAAATTGTTGCCATTTTAAGGGTTCTGTGTTGTTTTCTATTTTGTATTCTATTTATTATTATTAATTCATAAGCCGTTTTACAATAGAATAGAATAGAATAGAATAGAATAGAATAGAATAGAATAGAATAGAATAGAATAGAATAGAATTGAATTGAATATTTACCATAGTAACCTGGTTTCCTTTATTATCTGTACCATTTGCTATCAGGAATAGACTTTTCCTCTGAAGTGCAGGACGGGGTCATGTATCAGCTAGTCCATTACAGGACGCGGGCGTGTCCGTCCAGTGCGCTAAAATAATTCGGCCAATGGGACGCGCCCACGTTTGTCGTCAAACACGGATGTGAGCAGCCAGTCCCTGAGCTCAAATGTAGGGCGATTTGAATTGTACGACCAGGAGGTCCAACAAGAGGAGACTTTCCAAAAGTACGTGGCAGGCACCTGTTGTGCACAGTCACTGTCGCACGGAAATAATAAAGACAATTCACTGCAAACTCAAGCACACGTTTCCCTCTACATCGGGAGAGCCTTTGATTATCGAGACTGAGATAGGTCTACACGGAACTAAAGTTTCGCATTCCTTTATTCCACTCGGACATATTTATAACCCGAACAACAGCAACATCTCCACGCCAAGTATGCCGCTGTTATGAAGATAAGAATATAAATACTCGCTCTGTCCTGTTGCGCGTTGTGAATCACAGTGGACGGTTGTGTTTTCGGGGGTGTGATGAATGTCATCATGGAGTCGGGACGGCGGAGAAGTTTGAACAGTGTCCTGTCCTCTCTGTCTCTGCTCTGTGTGGTGCTGGACCTACAGCTGGATGGTGAGATTTCACACTGATTATTCTACACGTTATTAATGTTTAAATCATTTACATCATTTATATTGGTGTTTTGACAGGTGACTAAGTAAGCTACGTAGTGTAAGTAGTGTAAGACGCACTGTAGAATTACATGTAAAGTAGTCATACTGTGGTATTCTTTGACGCACCACTTTAAATACCACGGTAATTAACTTAAATGTATTTGGTAATTGTGAAATGTGTATTAAAACAGCACGAGATGCTAGTCATTTTACCATTGTATCAGGAAGTGCCAAGTAAGGAAAGTCTTTATGTAAAATAATAGTAAATTGCAATTTAAGCTCAGGGAACAAACAATTCAAAACAATGATTAAATCTGTTTTCTAAAATATTTGAACTCAATATTAAGCGTCAAAGAGCTCGTGTGTGTGTGTGTGTGTGTGTGTGTGTGTGTGTGTGTGTGTGTGTGTGCGCGCGCGCGTGCGCGTGTGTGTGTTGACAGCTCAGTCAGCAGTTGACAGCTCAGATGTGAAGCCTTCAGAAACTGATTTTACTCAACTGAAGAACTACTAACTATTATATTATTGTCTGCACTTGTGCTTTGCAAAGGCCAGATTTTGGATGTAAACAACTTGTTTGAAGCATGCTGGCATACCATGGCACACAAGGGCGTAGATTTGCCTTTGATATTGGTGGTGGGTACCTAATTTGACACCAAACCACCACTAATTGTAAAATTAAAATGTAACTTGACATTTAAAATGTAAAGTTAAAGGAATGTCTGACAAAAAGAAAGTTTAATAAAGACTTCCGTTTACTGAAGGCTTATTTGTGCATAATCACTTACCCCCGCATCTGAACATATTTTTGCAAGTATAATATTGCCATATATGCACTTTAAGCTAAAACATGACTTTACATGTCCATGTTCTTTTCTTTCTCTACGCGTGCAACCAGAACAGCACATGTTCTGTTTCACACTTAAAAAAAACTTAAATAAATAAATCAAATACAATTATTAACAAAAACAACGTTAAATCAAGCATGTCTTATGGTGCAAAAGTAAATTTGCATGATTTTACTTTGACTTGAATGAATGCAGAACTCTGGAAAGGTGGAGGCATATGACCATTATGACAATAACCATTATATCTTGATTTGTTGTTTTTTCATAGTCGTTGTGGAGGCCAAAATCTAAACAAATTTCTTTTAATTGCACATTCATGGTTACTATTATGGTGAACTTGTAGCGAAAAGTGACACTTCTCTTTGAAATGTAGCTGCTTATGTCCACTTCTCACCTTGCACCTGACTGGAAAATTTTGACAAAGCATTATTTTATTTTGGAGGTGATTAAATTACTGGTGGGGACATTTTAATAATCTGTGGATATTGGTGAGGACACATTCCCTCCATCCATGCTAATTCTACACCCTTGATGGCACAGCATAAGAGGATGTGACAGTTTTTTTCTAATGTTGGTTGCACCACAAAACCTTTTAAAATGGAGACTCAAACATCATATAAAAGCTGAATAAACAAGCTTTCTAAAGTTGTATAGTTTGTTAACATAACAAGACCTATATTTAGCTGAGATTACAGATGCTATGATTATAGATTTTGGTTGTACCATTGTAGTCTGAGGAATAATCACGATTATCGCGATTATTATGCATTCATTAATTTCAATTAATGTGTATATTTTAAAGTGTTATTTATTGCTGCTCAGTAACCAGCTAATACAGCACAAAATAATAATAATAATAATAATAATATTAATAATAATAAATAAAAAAAACCAACAATATGTTATTTCTCTCTTTGGACTTCGAAATAAGTGAAAAAAGTTTTTGATTTTAAACATAAATAATCATTTTACACTGAAAATAAATAAATAAATAAAAAATAAGAATAAATAAAATGGTATTTGTCTAATGTAAATTCAATTCAATTCAATTCAATTCAATTCACCTTTATTTGTATAGCGCTTATACAATGTAGATTGTGTCAAAGCAGCTTCACATAAAAGGTCACAGTAAATAGGAACAGTGTAGTTAAGTTTGTAGTGTTTAAATATAAGCTAAATATTAGCTAAGTATTTAAATGAACTGTTGTTATCATCTGTGTTCAAACATACATAATCATTTTAATAATTTGTCTAACACATCTTTTGTTTACATTGCACTGTAAGGCACGCACAACTCTCACCGCTACAGCATGAGATGTTTTCACCTGGGCGAGCGCCTCCATTAGAAATAACAAACTTACACATGGAAAAGATGCGATATGTCAACAGCCCGCTGCTGCTATGTCTCAGCCATAGTTATAGTCCAGTGTGTGTGAATTAGCCTCGGTATATGAACTCGGAACTAAAGCACAGTTGGCATAACTTTGTTTAGTTGCAGCAGTCCTGTTGCGTGCAACAGAAACGCGGTGTTGAAAAGCCTTTACGATTAATTAACCGTGATGAATCAAAGCGCGGTTAATAGTGAATTCGGTTAATCGTTGCATCCCTCGCGGAGATACAACTATTAAAAAGTTTGAAATCTGAGGGTTAAAAAATACTCAAAACTAAGCATTGAGAAAATCACCTTCATAGTTGTCTAAATTAAGATCTTAGCAATACATGTTAGTTAATCAAAAATTAAGTTTTGATATATTTATGGTTGGAAATTTACCAGATGTCTTCATAAAACAGGATCTTTACTTAATATTCTAATAATTTTCGTCATAAAAGAAAAATCAGAGGTGGTTCATTCCGCTGTGGTAACCCCAGATTAATAAAGGGACTAAGCTGAAAGGAAAATGAATAAATTAACAAATGAATGAATAAATAAAAATCAGAAGTTTGACTCTAATAATGTGATGTTAGCTATTCCTACAAATCTTTTTTTTTTACTTTATTGAACAAAGTAAACAATACAGCTATAAATGGCCTGGAACAAAATACAAACCTCTTTAATCAGACAACAGACAAGCATCATAAAAAAATGTAATAAAAATTAAGAAAAACCTAGGTGTTTTAGCAAGTTCAAAGGTGTTCTATCAAATCACAGATAGTTATTACAGCATTGTTTTTCTTCATTTGCTTAAGTGATAGAAAATAAAGACATAGTTCCTTGTGAAATACATACAATTTTGGAGAAATTCTTAAGAATCTATTCTTATGTAAAAATAACTTCCCAAGAATAATTATTGTGTTAATTGCTAAATCACGTGTCTCATCTTTCAAAAACAAACCAAATAGTACATTTTCTTCAAACTTTAGAAAATAACCAATAATGCAAATCTTCCCAAAAGGCACAATCAAATTTACAATCATAGAAAAGATGCTCTGTAGTTTCAATTTGATCATCACAAAAGGAAAAATTGTTTTCATCAAAACCAAATCAACATTTCCGAAAAAAAGGAAAGATTCCATTTAGAATTTTAAAATGAACTACCTTTATTTTCGGTGCCACTGGAAACTCAAAGCTATTCCTACAAATACACATGTGCAACTTAAGACTTTTATTGTGGTCTAGGGTCATACATAGCCATCTGTTTTGAGATGGAGTCATTAATATAATGAAAGCTTTTAAAGATCTATGCTGGTTAATGTTGAAACTGAAAGCTTTCACAAACAAATAGAGATGGATTGACGCTTTTGTTGTTAGGTTTTGTTTTCCAGAAATAACCATGCTCTAGGACAGGGCGCTGTTTGCATGCTTTCATTTTGTGTTGTCTTTGTTAACAGAAACCTGTTGGAGTGTAATAATATCTTACCTTTAAGGAATGTTTTTACAACATTACAGGAAGAGTGTTCATTTTTTATGTATGTCAGTTTAAGGCTCAGTAATGTTTTCATTTTGGGCATATAGAGGGTTTTCAAAGCTGCCTTTGAATAATTGAAAAAATATTATTATTAATTGATATCATTGTAAAATTATCTGAGTGCAGATGTTGTGTGAGTCAGCTGCCTGTCTCTCTGTTTTACAGGTGTGTTAGGAGCCACACCTGTTGAGATCGAGCATCATCTGGAAATGGGCCGTAAGCTGCTGGCAGCCGGACAGCTGGCCGAGGCCCTGTCTCACTATCATTCAGCTGTGGGTAAGACGCATACAAGCACACAATCATGGATGAAAACTACACTTTTACTCTACTACTGACAAAAGTCACAGAAAGAAAATGAATATTTTAGTCTGTATTATAGCATTAAATATTTGATATTTTTCAAAACATTAAAACTTTTAGAAAAAAATTCTGTTTTAAATAAATAAATTTTCAATTCATCAATGAATCCCGAAAGTTCTAAGCAATCATTTATGATCTCTAAATCAGCAACTCATCCTAATATATATAGGTAACAATATCTGGAAATTAGAAGCCAATATTGTCTACACACACCAATATTTACAGATGGTTCAAAGGTGAAAAATAGTGTAGCAGCAGCAATGGTGACTGAACAACAACATTATGGAATCAGTCTGTCTAAAGAATGTTCAATATTCACAGCTGAAGCCCGTGCTTTACTTTTAGCATTGCAATAAACAGAAAATGTTCAACAAAAGAACTCTATTATTTTTACCGATGCCTAATTATGCCTCCAAATGATGGAATCTTCAAAAAAACGATCATCCTTTGATTGAAAGTGTTTGAACTAAAGTTCACCATCTACAAAACCAGTTTTATCATATCATTTTTTTTGCTGGATTTCAGGACATGTTGATCTTTCAGGAAATGAGCGAGCTGATGCAGCTGCTAAGGATGCTTTGAAACAAGTGGTGAACAAATGCCAAATTTCGCCTTCAGAGATGAGACCTTTTATCAACGTTTACATTTTAAATAAATAAGTGGCAAGAGGAGTGGGATGAATTGAAAATTTATAAATTGTAGGGATATCCCGATCAGGTTTTTTTGCCCTTGAGTCAGAATCATTTTATTTTGAGTATCTACCTATACGGAAACCCGATCCGATTCTTCTATAATACATAAAAAAAGAATAAAGAAGAGCGAAGAAACTAATTTAATTCACCTTATTTTAACATTCAACAACAAAGTTTACATATCTCACAGTTTGCTATGGCAATGTTGTCATCATCAACTTTATAATACCTCCAGACCGCAGACATACTCACACTCTCCGCTTCAAACTGCTTCCGTGTTCTACTTTGCCGGCATTTAGCCAATAGCATCTCTGCAACATAGTGATGTCATGCCACACATGTTGTTGTTTCTGTGTGAAGTTAAGAAAGAGGTCTAACTCTGTGCCACAGCATAACTATAGATGTTTTAAAAAATATTGAGAATATATATATATATATATGTATCGGGGTGACGCGCTGTCGCCTCACAGCAAGAAGGTCGCTGGTTTGAGCCTCGGCTGAGTCAGTTGGCATTTCTGTGTGGAGTTTGCATGTTCTCCCCGTTCATGTGGGTTTCCTCCGGGTGCTCCAGTGTCCCCCACAAGTTCAAAGACATGCACTATAGGTGAATTGGGTAAGCTAAAATTGTCCGCGGTGTATGTGTGTGAATGAGAGTGTATGGGTGTTTCCCAGTGATAGGTTGCAGCTGGAAGGGCATCCGCTGCTTGAAACATGTGCTGGATAAGTTGGCGGTTCATTCCGCTGTGGCGACTCCAGATTAATAAACGGACTAAACCAAAAAGAAAGTGAATTAATGAATATATATGTATGTATTTGTGTTTATATATTTATACATGCGCCCACACACCTACACACACACACACACACACACACATACATATATATTCGAGTCCAGATATGGAGGTAATTTCTGGTCGAGTCTGAAACTGCGTGATCGGATCTGGACATCCCTATTAAACTGTATGAAATACAACCTGAAATCTCAAACAGAGTTTTAAGACATTTTAAGACTGTATTTGATCAAGTGATTTTTACCCAGTGTCGTATTGGACATACAAGTATATCTCATGGTTTTTCACTTAAAGATAAAGACCCCACTCAATGTTTGTAGTGCACAATTCCCCTTACTGCAAAACACATTTTACTTGACTGTCCGGCTTTTAATATATCCAGAAGAATTTTTTACGAAAAGAATTCCCTTAAGGACATTTTTAGCAAAGTGACACCAGGAAAAATTTAGATTTTTTAAAATCTTGTATTAACACTAAAAATCTTATTTAATTTATGTATTAATTTGTTTGTTGTTGCCATGAAAATAGCCTTGATTACTGACATTGCATTAAATAAAAAAAAAACATCACATGTCATAATCTCTAAATCGGCATTATATCAGAGTCATAACTGAAGGATCATGTGACAGTAAAGACTGGTCTAATAATGCCTAAAATTATTAGAAAAGAATAAATTGCTTTATAAATATATTAACAGAAAGCTGTCGTTCTAAATTGGAAAATTATTTTGTGATATTGCTATTCCTTGATAAGCATAAGAGACAAACGCAAATGTTTTTTTTCCAAAATATCAAACAGTAAATTTATTTGCCCATTTACTTTCTTTCCGAATGTGTTTTAGATTAATTTAGATTTGTTATGGTATCTTATATGCATAATTCACACCAAAAATTAGATGTCTAATGTGTTTTAAACAGAGGGCGACTCTAAGAATTATCTGACGTACTACAAACGGGCTGCCGTTTTTCTGGCCATGGGCAAATCCAAGTCAGCACTGCCGGATCTGACCCAAGCTATACAGCTTAAGCCAGACTTCCTTGCTGTGAGTTCATTTTTGTTGTTGTAATATAAATCTGAGTTAAATATGGCAAACTATGCAGTGTTTGCACATTTATTGTATTGTGCGTATGTTTTCAGGCCAGACTGCAGAGGGGTAATATTCTTCTGAAACAAGGAAGCACTCAGGAGGCCAGAGAAGACTTCCAAGCAGTAGTAAGTGAAACAAGTCTCTTTTTTTTCCTTAAAGGGATAGTTCACACAGAAATGAAAATTAGCCAATCTTTTACTCTCCCGCATGTGGTTATGAGTTTCTTTCTTATGTTAAACACAAAGGAAGATGTTTTGAAGAATGCTAGTTTATGTCATACGTTGACTTCCATAGTATGAAAAAAATACCATGAAAGTTGCAAACAAAAAATAAGTATTGAGCAAAACAAAAAAGGAAAACTCGAATAACTCCCAAACATTTCAAATATAGTCTGTGTTAGTAAATGACAGGCTATTTATGAAATCCAGGCATAAAACTGTATGACGTTTTATAGCCTACAGCTAATCAGTCTGTTAGATTCTGGAGTGCATTCAAGTTCTAAAGAAAATATAAATGATCTTAAATAAAACAAATACATTTATAGAGATGGTATAGAAGTATATAATTGAATTCACCTGGGAAATGAATCACTTGAATGGTTTGTGAGCACAATACAGTGCACACAGTATGCCATATTATCTAATAATTGTAAAAAATAATTCCAAAAGGCAACTGACTGCGTAAAGCCACATAAAACAAAAATACGATGTATATGCCGAGCTCAGCGGCTAATCAACCAGAATCATTTGAGGTGACAAGACTGCGACCAGTGAGACCTAGCTATCACGCCCTTAATTATGCAGACTCAATATAACTTAATATAAACGAAACGGATGAGGTACAAAAAAATTCACCCCCCTCACAGCTGTCATGAATGGTAATATTAGCTATATGCACCAAAGCCGTCTTTTGTACCAGGCTGTAAACATGTTTTTATCAGCTGTAAAATTGGCCAATTTAGCATTGCAGTCAGTGAACATCTGGAGTTCCTGGAGCCAGCCCCTTAAGGCGAATCGATGAATTGCAGTTTGTTACTTCCGTTTTGGCTTCATGAGGGAGAGCGGGAGGTTGCCTCTTGAGTAATAAACAGCTGTTTCTTTTAAAAAAGCCCCCCAAAACGCATTTAGCATGTTATAAAACAAAATCTGTTGGGTATTTTGAGCTTATTACAAGATTGCATTGGATTGTTCATCGACTTGGAGCTATTCTCTGATTCCTGCCTCATCTGTTAACCTCTCTGTCATGCAGCTGAATCGTTCCCCGGATCACGAGGAAGCACATGATCAGCTCCTGAAGGTGGATGAGCTGGAGTCTCGCCAGGAAGATGCACATGAAGCTTATCAGCGTGGAGACTGCAGGAATGCTGTCCAGGTGCTGGAGCGAGTCATAGAGGTGAGTTAGTCTGACATCAAAATATACAGCAACAGGATGCTTGAAATGTTGCCAACCTGTCAACATTGGGATGTAAAAATTCGGGATGCGCTTTAATTGGAAATAAAATAAAAGGTAAAATAAAAATTAACCTATTAAAATCAATGGCCTATACAGAAATTAATGAATGAATTAGGCAAGAAATTAAAAACTCATGAATTTTTTATTCTCTCTATTTAAATATTGATTAAAGTTACTCTAGTTATTTAGTGAGGAGCAGCAAATCTCTCATTTTGATACACTCTTTTGTTTGGTAACAGAGGTCCAGTCCACAGATCTAAAATGAAAGCATTTGATTAGTTTTGTCACTGTTTGTGCTCATTTAAGACAAAATTATTTGTGTTTTAAATAAAACACTCTAGGATGGACATGTTTACATAGCCTATTATTAAGTGTATTTGTCTGTTTAAAAACACACCCAAATCCCAAAGTGTCACATCAGGTGTACAGAAGCTGATCTGGGAACAGTATCTTTATATGGAGCGTGCCAGTCAGCACCGTTACATGAAAATACTTAAACGGGACAATAAAGGGATAGAATGGTAAAATAGACTCCCGGCAAAAACGAGATACTTTTACTATTGCAGGAGAGGAAACGTCACAAAAAAGAGAAATACATTTTTAAAAACACAGAATGTTGTCTATATTACAAAAATCAAATATAAATTTCATTTCTATTTCATTTATAGAATCAGTTACCAAAAAAGACCAAATAATAACATTGTGAAGACATTCTAAATCCATGCAATTGCATTGTACAACATATACAGTTAAAGATGAAATTGAAATTGATTTATTTATTTATACATATATACATTACATTATACATATACATTATATATATATTATACATATGATAATATATATATATATATATATATATATATATATATATATATATATATATATATATATATATATATATATATATATTTATTATTTTTTTATTTTATTATTACAATTTTACAATTTTTTTTACATTTAATAAATGCCGCCTTGATGAACAGAATAATTTTCTAAAAAAAAAAAAAAAAATATATATATATATATATATATATATATATATATATATATATATATATATATATATATATATATATATATATATATATATATATATATATATATATATATATATATATATATATATATATATATATATTTTTTTTTTTTTTTTTTTAGAAAATTATTCTGTTCATCAAGGCGGCATTTATTAAATGTAAAAAAAATTGTAAAATTGTTAAATACCTATTAAATATTTATTTATTGCTTGTTGAAAGTAGTTTCAAGTGAAATTATTAGTCCAGTAATTATTGCTTTTATTACTAGGACCATTAATAATAATAATAACTAATATTAGAGTGATTTCTGAAAGATCATGTGTCTAAAGACTGGAATACTGAAGCTAAAAATTCATCTTTAAATTCACTGGAATAAATGATTAAATTAAATGTTAAACTACTTTTGAACAGTCATTT
Organism: Danio aesculapii; assembly: GCF_903798145.1. NCBI lineage: Eukaryota > Metazoa > Chordata > Actinopteri > Cypriniformes > Danionidae > Danio > Danio aesculapii. Next base: position 18,983,950 of record NC_079441.1, on the reverse strand, counting down.
TATAGTGCAATAATATTTCACTATTTTACAATTTGTACAGAATTTTAGATGCAATAAATGCAGCCTTTGTGAGCAGGAGAAGCTTATTTTAAAATATTTAAAAATCCTAAAAATGTAGTTTACCCAATTCACCTACACCACGTGACTTGTGGGGGAAACCGGAGCATGTTAATACGGAGAAAACATGTAAACTCCACACAGAAATGCCAACTGACCTAGCCCGGGCTCGAACCAGTGACCTTTCTGTGAGGCGACAGCGCTACCCACTGCGCCACCGAATAAATGAAAGTTAACCTTTTGTTTTAGTACCCTTTAATCCATCAATGTTGACTTACTTTTGAAATTGAAAATACTTTTCATTGTTTGAGTTGCTAGACTGGATTGCCCTGCAGAACGGAGTAACACATCAAGTTACATGGTGCAACACAAATCACATAGCTAAAGACAGCAAAACACTTTAAATGAGCGTCTACAGTGTGGCATGAGACGAGCAGAAAATCTCAGTTAACTGAAACTCTTTCTCTTTCTGATAAATAATGTAAAGTGAGAAAATCACATAAGAATTTTGGATTATATACATTAAAATTTATAAAAATAATCATTATGGTCTGTATAAGAAAAAACTATTAATAGATTGATTTGCAGAAAAGTTACTATATCTTTATAAGGATTTGAGATGATCTCCTAGCCCTAATATACACAATTCACATTTAAGAATTTTTTTATTTCATTTGTGGTTGTCTTGTCTTTCTTCTCCAGCTCTCTCCATGGGACCCAGAGTCACGAGAGCTGAGAGCCGAATGCTACATCCAGCTCGGGGAGCCACGCAAGGCCATTATGGACCTGACTCCAGCATCCCGTCTGCGTGCGGACAACCGAGCAGCTTTTCTCAAACTCAGTCAACTGCATTACAGTTTAGGCGAGCATCATGACTCACTTAAGTATGTCCAGCAAGCCAGATGTTGTAGAATGATGAATGACAGCTGCATTTTTGCTTATTATTTATACTAACAGTATTCAAGTATCTTCTATAAGCTGTTTAAAAGGGCAATTCTAGAGTTATACATGTTAGTAAATACAATCTCACTCACTGATGATGTGCACAGTACTATTATATTAAAGTTAGTCCTGTGTTGGTTTTTTTGCTGGTGTTTAGTTTTCTTTCCCTCTTTATTTTGTTTTTCAGTCAGGTGCGTGAGTGTCTGAAGCTGGATCAGGATGATAAGGAGTGTTTTGCCCTCTACAAACAGGTCAAGAAGCTCAGCAAGCAGCTGGACTCTGCAGAAGAGCTGATCTCAGAACAGAGGTGCTGGAAACTTCTCATCTTTTTTGATCAGATTTCTATTTAAAATTTAAAATATGAGCTTTATTTAAAATGTATTATAAAATATTAATCAAATAAAACAATCATTATAATTATGAATACATATTATAGTTTGTAAGGTTGGAAGAGCTGTAATTTCTTGTCTGTTGAACACAAAAGAAGATATTTTGAAAAATTATTGAAATCATTGACTTCCATAGTAGGAAAAACAAACACCATGGAAATCGATGGTTGCTAGTTTCCAACATTCTTTTAAATATCTACTTTTATGTTCATCAGAAGAAAGAGGACATGTTGGACTATTGGGGAATCAACAAAGCTGACAAAACAGCCCTAAACGGAGTCCCAAAACCCACCTTCAGATTTAAAACCACTAATAAAATGCTATATTTTTAACATGCCAAGCAGAATGGGATCAGTGCTCAGTAAACAAATAAACTTTTTGAAATCCAGGCAGAAATAGGAAGAAAATCAAACTATTGTTTTACAGAAATGTCCACACACGCACACATAAGACTCACACATGATCATTTACTTAAAGGAGAAGTCAATACTGAAACAAAAACCAAACTGTCAAGCATTTACTTGTGGAATACCCTATTTTTAATGTTATGAGATGACCATTTTTATCTGGAAAGACTTTAAATGAAATATTTTTAAATGTGAGTCCTTCCAGACTTGTGCAATTTTTATCAAAAGTAACGATAAAAAACTTTATCTTATGTATTAAAATATTTTAATGATTATAGAAAAGTGATATTTATAAAATGTTGTAAACTTAATCTGTCTTTTTGCCATGACATAGCCAGAGAAGCTGATATTTCCATAAGCACAAATGAAGGGAGATTACATAATAACAGAACATTTTTTTTTTTTTGCATGAATTTTTCCCTTCAGTCCTCTATTTATTCCTGTAATGGTGAATCTGAATTTTCCTGATCGTGTGTTCTAATAAAAATTTTACAATGAACTTTAATTCCTATTAGTATCAGTTTGGAAAACATTTGTGTTTAATGCATTTCTTAAAATGTAATGGAAATTTTTATTGAAATTGTAAACATCATTGGTGTCAATTAGTTTGCATCAGTAAACTGAATCCTTCCTTAATAGAAGTGCAAATATATATATATATTTTTAATAGAAAAATCTTACTTGCTTGTGTCATATTTTTATCATTCCAGTCTTCAGTCATCATTGTCATTTAGACACTTTCTAAATGATTTTTATCTGCTCTTTTTTTTTGCTCTTGACTGACAGGTATCAGGAAGCCATTGAGAAGTACGAGTCTGTGATGCGAACAGAGCCGAACTTGGCATTCTACACTAATAAAGCAAAGGAGAGGACGTGTTTCTGCTTAGTCAAAGTATGTGCAGTAACTAAATGTCAGTTAATTATTGTGCTGTTATTTTTCAGCTTTGCAATGGGATAAAATCCCTCTAGTGTCTAGTCTAGCTGTTCTGCTACACTATTTGTGACACAGGACTACAAAACCAGTCATAAGCATCAATTTTACTTCAAATGAAAGCTAAATAAATAATCTTTCCATTGATGTATGATTTGTTAGAGCTATATTTAGCCAAGATGCAACTATTTGAAAATCATCAGTCTGAGGGGTTTAAAAAAAAATCTAAGTACTTAAATCACCTTTAAAGTTGAACAAATTAAGTACTTAGCAATGCTCATTACTAATCAACAGTTGGTTTTGATATATTTACAGTTGAAAGTTTACCGAATATCTTTATGGAACATGATGTTTACTTAATATTATAATTAATTTTTGTCTTGAAAAGAGAAAAAAAAAACATTTTGACCTATGCAATGGATTTTTGGCTATTTCCAAAAATATGCTCCTGCAACATAAGTGGTCACATTTATGCAATATATGCATTTTCACCTCATTAATAATGCAACAACATCCAGACATGTTCAAGTGTTGTTTTAAATAACTATAACTATATTATATGTGTCTGTTTCTCTTCTCCAGATGAAGAGTGCTGAAGAGGCTGTAGACATTTGTTCAGAAGCTCACCAGAGAGAGCCTCAAAATATCCACATCCTCCGGGACCGAGCCGAGGCCTACATCCTACTACAGGAATATGAGAAAGGTTATATAATATATAGTTACTATTTATAATATATAGATACTAAATTGTCGTTTACTTTGAATGTAAGCTCACGTGGTCTCTGTTTGTCTACTCAGCTGTGGAAGACTATCAGGAGGCTCGCGAGTTTGACCAGGAGAACCAAGAGCTTCGTGAGGGTCTCGATCGAGCACAGAAGCTTCTCAAAATCTCTCGTAAGAGGGACTATTATAAGATCCTGGGGGTCAGCAGGTACGGCAATGACTGATCATCAGCGTCCTTCAATAACACATTGACGGCAGTCTCACTATTTTAATATTTTCTAATATTAATGTAGGGTTTTTGATGGTGCATACTAATAAGCATATATGTGCAGCCAAAAATGGTTGTTTGACTTGTTTTTTTTGCTTTTTAGGAGTGCCAACAAACAGGAAATCATAAAAGCATATCGAAAACTGGCTCAGCAGTGGCATCCTGATAATTTCCAGTCTGAAGCAGACAAGAAAGAGGCAGAGAAAAAGTTTATTGATATTGCATCAGCAAAGGAAGTGCTCACAGATCCAGGTAAGAGAACATCATGTGACAGCCAAGCAAAAAAGAGACATGTTTGATGTGAGCAATAGTTAATGTTTGTGGGAATAGTGTAGTGGGGTATATCCACAGGGGCTTTTAATTTTCAGTAAACCAGCTCAATCGCTTCCGGCGAACTGTCATGACATTATAAAATCGCTCTGTTTAAGATGTGGTTTCTTTTAAGATCAATGCTCTTTACTGCCTGATTGCGATACAATATAAAATGAGTCTCAGACCTGACAAGAAGCACTAAAACCATGTGCCATGTCTTTAAATATAATTTTTAAATTTTAAATATTTTTTGTATGTTCAATGGAGCTTTAGCACTCGCCTGTTGCTCCTGCCAGAGCTTGTTTAAATGATCTTTCATCTTGTTTTACGCTTGAACAACTGAATGAATGCTAAAGCCTATTTAACAGATTTTTTAAAAATTAATTTACATTATTGATGCTGTAAAAGGAACTATATGAAATTGAAAATAGTCAGATCAACCTTTCACCGGAAGTTTATTAGTGGCCAAAATACACTTGCTCAGGGTGTCAGCGAGGTCTTAAAAAGTATTAAAAGTTGATTAAACGGATTATGAGAAAATTAAGGCCCTTAAAAGGTATTAAAAAGTCTTAATTGAGTTTTTACAAGGTTTTAAATTTTGTTCAAGCGTTGTCCAAAGTGTTTAAGTCCAAAAAAGCATAAATGTAATTTTGTTCCTCTTAATATTAACAACGGTGTGCTCGATCCACATGATTGGTGCGGCCTGGGACGTGTCCGGCCAAGCTCCTCCATCCGGGTGATGTCATGTAATTTGTGACAAATGCGGGAAGGTGATGTGACACTCTCCACATGTAGCGAAACCATAGAGCGAAACAGATGACAAAATGGGAAATGTAAGTTTGCGTATTTCTGGTTGGAGAAAGATGAGTTTAAACAATGGCTGAAGCCTGTCGCTGAAAACAACCGCAAAATGTATTATTTCAAGCTTTTTTCTTCCCAGCTTATTTTGAGGTTGTGCTCCATTGATTTATTTAACTACAACTGTTTATTAACAACTGTTTATTAAGTTAAAGGTTTGATACTAATCAGAACATGGAGTGGCGATAAGGTCTTAAAATTATAGGTGGGCATACTCATTGTAATCTTGGAATTAATCTAGATTAAAATGGCTCATTTGAATTCTGCGGAAGGCATTCAGAATATGTGTGCTACCCAAGTAATGGCTAAAAGTAAGTCTTTGAGAACGGGTTTCTCAAGCCAGGTGGCGCATTAGCCAGGGGCTCATCTCCTGTTTCCAAAATGCATCACAAACTGCTTGAGAAACTGTTTTACTATGATAATTGGTGATGAAAATAAATTATGTTTAAAAAGAATTACTTGTGTTTACTAACTGTTTGTTCAGGAACTGTAGGCCTACATAAGCACAAAACAGCGATTTTTGATAACCTTAATCTGACTAAAGTCATAACTGAACTAAACAGGAATGGAATTAAGACCTGGAGTATACATATATTAGTGGTATTATTGAAGTAAACACCGCAATCAAACTATTACTGTCATGTAGGACATTTCGCCATTTTTTTCCGACAAGATCCACACACGCTGCTGTCAGTAAAGGACCACACACACACACACACACACACACACACACACACACACACACACACACACACGTTGCGAAATGCAGAAGTTTTTTCTTTCCATTTGGCGTGCGTTATTAAATTTTATAACACTCTCACCAGTCCTTACTCCTTATTTCCGTCTAATACCCCAGTTTGTCACGGGGCATGAATGAAATGTTCATGAGTGATAGTGAAACTGCCGAGATGGCATATAAAGTCAACCAAAATTGCAGGAAACTCTTACATGAAAGCACTTCACGTAAACAGCTTAATTATATTATTGTCTATTAAGGCAAATAACTAGATTACAGATGTCCATGTAAACGTAGTCAGTAGTGTCTTCGAAGTAAGTGAAAGATCCAGAAGGGCATCCCGCTGATCAGAAGGGCATTTTTTTTTTTGTCAGAGGGCTCAAAGGTCAGGTGTACATCCGTGCTAAAATATCAAGATGAAAGTCATCATAGCTTGCGTAGAATTGACCCAGCTCCCAACCCAACTTTGAGATTAGATTAATGACTCTATGTATGTATATGTGTATGTATATATATATATATATATATATATATATATATATATATATATATATATATATATATATATATATATATATATATATATATATATATAACGCATGACAATAACGCCGATAACCACCCACCACTACTTAAAGTATTCTGAGAAGGTCTTTAAAAAGGTATTGAAATTACCTTTAGGATTGCTGCATATACCCTGCTTGCTGTATATATGGCCCAGTCCATCATTATAGAGTATGTCACTTTTCAAAAACCAAATTAAACATGCTCTGAGTTGAATGCTTTAAGAATGACCCAATAATTCGAGTTTTGAAAGCAAACCTATTAGCAATATCGCTGTATGAGTCTTTTTTTATGGAGTCACACAAACAAAGTGATATTTTCCTGAATTTGAAACATAGCTCACCTGAACATTTGCATCTCACACGGCAGGGTTGCAGTATTTTTGTTGCTGAATTATTCTGATTTTTTTTTTACAAATTAAGTGAGCCAGTTATCGATTCAAAAAGACATGCACAACCCTAACCCTTTTCCAAATGAAGCAGCTTGATTGAATTTAAATTCTTTGAATGAATGACTTGCATTCATGCATTCAACTCACAGGAGTTTTTATTTGTCATATTTACTTTGTTTAATAAACTTTTGTTATGATTGTACAGTCTTGCTTGTATGTACTTTGTACTTATCAGATTCATTGCATGAACTGGATAATAAATAAGTAAAAACCCCTAAACTTGCCCCAGAACCTAATAGAGAAATACACTGCAAGTACACATACTGTTAAATAAGCCACTTTTCCACTGCACAGTACAGTATGGTTTAGCATGGTTTGGCTCACTTTGGTTCAGTTGTGCTTTACCTCAGATTGCATTTCCATTGCAGTTTAGAACAGTTTAAAGGGTTTGGGATTATTGCTATAGTTGCACCATCTCCACCACCGTGACATCACCTTTTTATATTCCGGCTCATCTCATTCAGCTCCCACTAGATCAATCTGGATCTCTTCTGTGGTAAACACTTACTGTTTAAGTTTGGTGTCTCCGGTTGCAATTTCAATGACTGGTAGTGATTCTGGTAATGACAAATCTCTTGGACCAAACAGTGTTCAGCAGAGTGTTCAAGTCATGTTTTAGTAATTGGACAGCTCGCTTGGATCCATATCTTAGGTAGTACTAAAAAAGTACCAGGTACTATGTACAGAATGCAGTGGAAAAGCCCCCAAATTGAGACGTATAGAACCGTGCCACACCATGGAGTGGAAATGTGCAACCATATTTATCCATGGCAGCCTCAAACCAGACAATATTCTGCCACAAGAACATACTCAATTATAGTTCATTTGTTGTGGTCTCAAAAGAAATCCCTCCCAAAAAATAAAGTGTACATATAATTTTTTTCATTAGTACACACATATCATAATGTTAAATTGTTAGCGAGTCTGCTGCTGAAAGCGTCAGCCTTTACACATTACATTTCATCACAGCTTGTTTATTGCTGGATGCAGAAAGAGCTGCTTTTTTGTTCTCATGACCAAAATCTGAACTGAACTGGACTTGAGTTGTATGATAATTATACTGTCTTCTGTCCATCTGGAATACTGTCAATATCTTGAGCTGCTTCAAGCTAAACCAAATGTTCAAAATGTACAAACTTTACCCAGATTTTAAACTGAAGTGAACAAACGCCAAACCAGTTTAAGCAGAATGATCATGCTCTTTAGGTCATGTCTTCTTAGAGCCATGTCTTTCCATCAGAGTTTGAACTTGTCTTGTATTCAACAACAGATTCTGTTTGTTGTGTGAAGCAGCCATGAATCAATCTGTACCGTGTGAAGTGCTTATGCTAACTGGCTTTTTCTGTGTGCAGAGATGCGTCAGAAGTTTGATTCGGGTGAGGATCCTCTGGACCCTGAGAATCAGCAGGGGGGTGGAGGTGGAGGAACCAGAGAATGGCCCTTCGGCTTCAACCCATTTGAGGGTGGAAACTACCATTTCAAGTTCAACTTCAACTGAAAGCGAAGGACAATGATTTGGACTACGAAACCTGGCTAGACAACCTGCTTCATTCAGACCGAACTTTGAAGGAATCTTATAGAAGCGAGAGTTTTTGGTGTTGTTGAGACTTGAATCCACAGGCTGTTTTGAACTTCTCCACATACAAATTGCTTGATTGGGCAAATAACTATTAGTTTGGGCCTAGATTTCACCCTCTCTTTAAAGACCTAAACATGGAGTCTAGTCTTAAGCCCAGTCATTTTTTTGACATGTGCCATCATTACTCTGACTCTTATAATGTACTTTTCTTTTTCTGCTGCTTCTGTTTGTTTTCTTTGAATAACACTCCAGAAATTAGGCTTGTGGTTTCTTTTAAACCAGGGGTGTCCAAACTCATTCCTGGAGGGCCGGTGTCCTGCTGAGATTAGCTCCAATTTGCTTTAACACACCTGCCAGAAAGTTTCTAGTATATCTAGTAAACGCTTAATTAGCTGGTTCAGGTGTGTTTGATTAGGGTTGGAGCCAGGGTCGGTTTGTCCATAGAGGTGTCCTAGGGCGGCAGAGTAGTCAGGGCTCGTCCAACAAATCCCCCACGATACCCCGCCCACCTTTTCTTTTGGTCACAGACAAACCCTACATCACATCCTGCCACCAACCCCCCCACGTTCTTTGCTTTTGTCTGTGACAAACCCTGCATGATCTCAACGCCCCTCTCTCTTTGCTTTTACCCCCCCAACACACACTCTTTTCCAGATTGAAAGCAGCATAACTTTCGGTTTGAGAGCGCCATTCTCATTGTTTGCCTAGAGCGCCTGATGAGCTTGCTTTGGCCCTGGTTGGAGCTAAACTCTCCAGGACTCCAGCCCCCAATGGTCTCAAACTCAATTCCTGGAGGGCCGCAGCTCTGCATAGTTTCGCTTTAACCACCTCCAACTCACACCTGCCTAATAGTCTCTAGTAGTCTTGAACAGCTTGATTAGTTGCATCAGCTGTGTTTGAATAGGGTTGGAGCAAAACTGTGCAGATCTGCGGCCTTTCAGAAATCGAGATTGAGGCCTATGTTTTAGACCAGGGGTGTTTAAACCTAGTCCTGGAGAGCCGGTGTCCTGCAAAGTTTAACTCCAGTCCCAATCAGACACAATTTGTGCATGCGAAATCCTGTTGTACGGTGCTACGATAAGGGGGGGGGGGGTGTAAACAAGATGATTAAAAATTTAAAAAAGTGAGCGATTGGTCCATGTTTTAATATTCTGTCCAGAGAGGTCATGTTTTGATCTTCTATTGGTCTCACGCAATCATGTGATGCAATTTCGCAGGTCAGAGTTCACCAAGCTTGAACTTGAGCTTGCATTTCTGGTCTGACGCATTCGCGTACGTATGAATGGGAAGGCTTTCTAGAATCATCCTTGCAGGTGTGTTAAGGCAAGTTGAAGCTAAAATCTGCAGGACACCGGCCCTCCAGGACAAGTTTGCACACCCCTGTTTTAGACTGTGCCATCATGTTCTCCTGACTGCAGGATGTCACACATTCTTTCAGCTCAGACATGCCTTTAAATAGATTTTAAAAAAAAACAGTATTGCACTCTTTTTAGCAAATAAGGCACTTTTTTCATATCTTTGTCTCATCTCTGGTTTTATTTTATTATTATTTTTATTTTACCCATCTTCATAATAATGAAGTGTATCCAATAAGTCCATCAGAAACCTTCCTGCTCCTGGGCTGCTTTATAGACTTATACATTTGATCTGATACCAGTTTGCACAATATTTTTTTGTACTTAAGTCTTTGAATAAAGTTTACATGACAGAATGCAGATGATAAATCAGATGACAGTCTATGAAGCAGCCTGTTTTTGGTTGAAGTTTTGGTCCCACAAAAAAAAAATTGAAAAAGAAAGAAATCTTCCTAATTCCGAGTAAAAAGCCTTCAGTAAATATTGAAAAAGGAGTGGACTAAAATCAAAAGTTTGGGGTGTATGCTTTTTGTGCCAACAAGCCAATGCATTGTCTCTCTGATCTTAAAGACATGGGTCTTCCTGATGTTTTATGCTTGTTTTTCATTTGTTTTAGCCTTAACAAAGTCATGACAAACTCCAAGATATATTGTATTTAAAAAAGAATGTTGAAGACTCATTTGCCAAGTGTCTTGGTTATTTTATTTTTATTATTTGGTTTAGAAGATATTAAAAGAGAGAAAGAAATTGTGAAGCTTAAAGCGCTTAAGTAATTAAATCACATTATTTAAAGTATTTAGATTCACATGCAAAGTAATCTATGAATATAAGGTTATAAAATCAGATCAGGGTGGCATGGTGGCTCAGTGGTTAGCACTGTTGCCTCACAGCAAGGTTGCTGGTTTGAGTCCCTGCTGGGTCAGTAGGCATTACTGTGTGGAGTTTGCATGTTCTTCCCGTGTTCTCGTGGGTTTCCTCTGGCCGGGTGCTCCGGTTTCCCCACAGTCTAAAGACATGTGCTATAGCTGAATTGAGTAAACTTAACTGGCTGTAGTGTATGTGTGTGAATGACTGTGTATGGGTGTTTCCCAGTGCTGGGTTGCAGCTGGAAGCAAATCCGCTGTGTAAAACATTTGTTGGATAGGTTGGTGGTTCTTTCTGCTGTGGCAACCGCTGATGAATAAAGGGACTAAGCTGAAGGAAAGTGAATGAAGGAATTCAAGATCAGATTTTTGGCAAGCAGCAAAGTAAGGTGAACGTGAAGCCATCACCTCTTTTTTTTATAAGCCAGAAGTAATGGTTTTAATAATCAGAGAAAGAAAAATAATATTTTCAAGTTATTTTAAAATTTAAAATATTAGAAGGATATATATCAAAAAAAAAGAAACTTTCGCTTTTGGTGTGAGAGGATATTTAAAAGTTGTCTTAATATTTTTCATCAAAATGTATGATCCAATTTGTTTCTTAAAATATCACAGGGGTAGAATAATTGGATGATAACTTGTCTTAGATGTTTTTAGAGCAAGGTTTATTCCCAAAGTCAATATTGGTACCTTCAATTAATGGGATTTTATTGTGAAGTTCCTGTGAAGGAACATGACAGTCAACAGGCTTCCGTAGTTTATCTCTGTAGCGTGCTCGGTTACCACAGCAACTATTGAGCTTGTGTGCGCGCTTTCGAGCTCTCTTTACGTCAGTTAAACATTTCTTTAATTCTCCCAAATTGGAGGCTTGTTAAGATGCGGCGTTCAAAGTATTTTACACCGAACGAGGTGTCTCTTCACAACACAATCAATGACATATGGGTGTCGTACCTGGGCAAAGTGTATGATCTGACACCACTGCTGGAGGCATACAAAGGTAAGTCACTTGCATTGTTTCATCAAAACTGAAAAGGCAAAAGCAATTTGCTCGTAAACGATGTTTCTGTATTAAAATAAGCATAACAACCCAAAATATGTTGTATTACAGGTGATGTGTTATTGAAGCCCATTATAGAGTGCGCGGGAAAGGACATCAGTCACTGGTTTGACCCAAAGACAAAGGACGTAAGCCACTATAACAACACCTAAAACACGACAGAACTTTGTGAAGATATATTTTCAAATGTATTATTTTAATGTATAAAATAAACACTGTCCAGGCGATTTATTGGCTACACTTTAACTGTACTGGCAGTGGTGTAAAGTAACTAATTACAAATACTATTATATATATATATATATATATATATATATATATATATATATATATATATATATATATATATATATATATATATTACTATATTGTTTTGCTGTTGTTGTTTGATATATCTCATTAGATGTGACATGCTTCATATAGGCTTCAAATAAAAAGGAATTTATATATTATCAGTAGGGCCAGACAAAATCTGCAGATATTTTTTGCTATTTCTGCTGAGAATTTTGTAAAAAAAAATAAATTGTGGATTTATGCGGAATATTGAGTATCATAACTAAAAACTATTGAGTTACTAATAAAAATAACTTTTTACTTATTTAATGTTTACCATGCAAATCCAATTAGATCTTATTTGGTTAACAATGCAAGTCTGTCAGATAATATATCTACTAAAAGACAGAAAATATTACTTTACAAACTGTATTGTAAATAAATCATATCAACATTTTAATATTACTATTATTATATCACAATAATATTAGTGAAATTAATTAAAAAACGTAATAAATATAAATTCACCCACATTTACACAAGTAAATACATACACTCAGCGATGGGCTAAAAATCTGCAGAAATCTGCGCGTGCAGATTCCGTGTGGGCCTAATCATCAGTAACCAAGTTTGTGATCATTCACTTAAAAAAAATAAAACTTTTTTATTTTATTTGGCCTATTTGATTTAAAATCACTACTGAATCCAGCCTTCTGATGGGATCATCATTGATCATTTTGGATAATTTTGGATCAAATAGATCCCAATCTGAGTTTAAAGTTTTGAATAACCCAAAGGGCAGGTTTGATCTAAATGAAATGTAAGACTGGATTACATGGTCTGATCCTAATTCAAAATCCCATTTTAGAAAAAAAGTTACTTTTGTAAAACCCATTTCCAAGATTTGATCTAATACGTGATCCAAAATCTGACTGGATTACTTCTGAAAACTGGGCCCTGATGTTCAAAGTGGACTTATGTCTGTGGCTTAGTTGTTGGTGCCAAATGAGTATTTCAGGAACTGCTGATTGGGATTTTCACACACAACCATCTCTAGAGTTTTACGGAGAATGTTCAGAAACTAAGAAAAAAACCATCCAGTAGGCATAATTTCTGTCAGCGAAAATGCCTTGAGGGGCAGACTGGTTTGAGCTGATAGAAAAGTATATCTTTAACCACAACCGAGGTCTGCAGAAGAGCATCTCTAAAAACATACAGCACATCAAACCTTGAAGCAGATGATATTTGCAGTAGAAATTGTCCCAAAACAACCTGAAAGCACAGATCGATGCATTGCCGTGAATCAATTGTTCACCTTACTGAAAGTGGTGTACTGGTGTGAGGGAGATTTTCTTGGCACACTTTTGGCCCCTTATGCCACAGACTATTGTTGTATTTTTGCTGACCATGTCCTCAGACCACATTGTAACCATCTTGTTATGTTGCTTTCAGCAAGATAATGCACTGTGTCACAAAGCCCAATTCATTCCAACTGTTTTTTAACACAACAATGAGTTCACTACACTCAGAAGGATTCGAGTCAAGTCATCTTTATTTCAAATGGCACTGTTGAAGTCCAGTTCAGTTTAATTCAGTTCAGTTTAATATAGATGAAGCGCAGTTCCATCAGCCCAAACCAAGCAATCCAGAACTCCACTAATGATGGAAGTGGTGAATAAACCTTGGGAGAAACCAGGCTTAGTCAGGGTGACCAGTTCTCCTCTGGTCAGACATGAAGGGGGAGAGCGAAAGGATTGAGAACTACAAGAATGTGTCACGGACAAGGTGCAGGTCCAAGAAGGTCAACGTGTGGGTGTTCAGGCTAGCAGATGCAGAAGTCAATGCAGGGAGCCGTCTGTTACTGGAATCAGTATTGTGCTCTTGACCTATCAAAGACCATGACAACCATCTGCTCTGGATATGGGCCGGATACAAGATTATGTGAACCTTGGGATAAGGAGAAACAGTGGAGAAATGTAAGAAATCTATGAAAATTTAAGCAGTGTTGCTAGCTTAGAGACTTTGTTCATATTTTTAACAATTTTAGACCCCCCTAGCGACAAATTTTCAAAAAAGCAACTAGCGCCGTCGTGTCCGCGGCAGTGGTGTAGTGGTTGCACTCCGGTGCTCGCGGTGACCTGAGTTCAATTCCCGCCTTGTGGTCCTATGCCGATCCTTCCCCTCTCTGCTCCCCATGCTTTCCTGTCATTACTCTACTGTCCTATCAATTAAAGGCGAAAACCCCGGAAAAAAAGCAACTAGTGTCAAATCTAGTGACTTTTTTGGTGTTACTGGAGATTTTATAGACTCTCATGTGTCTGTAATGTACCGTCCCTACTCTTCTCAACAAGCTTTGGGTGATGATGTTGGCCCCTCCCCTGCCTCAGACCACTCACGAGCAGCCCAGTCCCCATACAGCAGTCTCTCCCACCTGCAGCCTAAGAGCAGATCACCCCTCTGCCTATCAATGGCAAATGATTTAGCACCACGAGTGTGAGGTATTTCCCTTGTACAGTCAAACCAATCTGCTTCTCCTTTGTTTTAAATTTAACAGTTTAATTTGGCCATTCATTCTTTTCTTCGCAATCACAGATATTTTAGTTACAGTTTCGGAACTTGTCTGAGTTTAATACGCCTGAGAGATTACTGCAAATTCACTGCACATCTATACTGATATACTGTATTCAAACAGCAATAAATTTAGTTCAATTGATATGCATACATAAAGCGTAGTGGAAATATAAATACCCCTTTATTAAGCATGGGCTAATAAAGATAATAAACTAACAGAAACGCTTGGATGTGATGACGTCAGTAATATGCAAATTGACGTATGACACAATCTAGCAATTTTTCGGGCAGAGCTTAGTGCCTTTTCATCGAAAATAGCTGGCAACACTGAATTCAAGTCGGATGGCAAAAAAAGTTAAGACCCAGTGCTAGCAAGGTGTAACTAGAAAAGTAAATTTGTAGAAAAATTTTATGGTGGCTTGAGAAAGCCTCGTCTCAAAGAGAGTAGTTTAAATGTTTAAATAACTGAAGTAGTTTTAAGAAGTTTGAAACAGTTATAACAACATATAGGATAGCATGTTTCTAGTATGGATTGGCATGATTTTGGTAGGGTGTTCTGACTGGTTGCTAATGTGTTGCTAAGGGGTTGCTAGGGTGTTCTGAGTGGTTGCTTGGGTGTTTCGAGGCAGTTGCTAGGGTGTTCTGAGTGGTTCTTAAGGTGTTGCTAGGCAGTTGCTAAGGTGTTCTGAGTGGTTGTTAGGCAGTTGCTAACGTATTGCTAGGCGGTTGCTAGGGTGTTTCAGATAGTTGTTAAGGTGTTGCTAGGCGGTTGCAAATTGTTGCTATGCAGTTGCTAGTGTTCTTAGTTGCTAAGGCATTTCTAGCGTGTTTTGTGTGGTTGCTAAGATGTTGCTAAGGCATTGCTAGGTGGTTGATAAGGTGTTGCTAGGTGGTTGATAGGATGTTCTGAGGGGTTGGTAGGTGGTTGCTAAGGCAGTTGCTAAGATGTTGTTAAGTGGTTGCCAAGGTGTTGCTAAGTGGTTGCTAAGGTGTTCTGAGTGGTTGCTAAGGTGTTGCTAAGGTGTTGCAAGTTGGTTTCTAGGATATTCTGAGTAGTTGCTAGGCGGTTGCTAAGGCGTTGCAAGGGTGTTCTAAGTGGTTGCTAAGGCGTTGCTAGGTGGTTGCTAAGGTGTTTTAGGTTGTTGCTAAGGTGTTGCTTGGTGGTCGCTAGGGTGTTTTGAGTGGTTGCTAAGTGGTTGCTAAGTGGTTGCTAAGGTGTTTAGCATGTTGCTAGTATGATTAGTATATTTGTTAGTTTGGATTGGTATGTCATTAGTGTGTTTCTATTATGATTAGTATGCTTGTTAGTATGTTACTAGTATGGTTCAGTATGTTGTTAGTATGTCCACTGTAAAGTCAATGGCAGTTTTTTATAATTGAAGTCTATGGGACAGTTGCTAAGGTGTTGTTAGGTGGTTGCCAAGGTGTTGCTAGGTGGTTGCTAAGGTGTTGCTAAGGTGTTGTAAGTTGGTTTCTAGGGTATTCTGAGTAGTTGCTAGGCGGTTGCTGAGGCGTTGCTAGGGTGTTCTAAGTGGTTGCTAAGGCGTTGTTTTTGCTAAGTGTTTGCTAAGGTGTTCTAGGTTGTTGCTAAGGTGTTGCTTGGTGGTCGCTATGGTGTTCTGAGTGGTTGCTAAGGCGTTGCTAAGTGGTTGCCAAGGTGTTTAGCATGTTGCTAGTATGATTAGTATATTTGTTAGTTTGGATTGGTATGTCATTAGTATGTTTCTAGTATGATTAGTATGCTTGTTAGTATGTTACTAGTATGGTTCAGTATGTTGTTAGTATGTCCACTGTAAAGTCAATGGCAGTTTTTTATAATTGAAGTCTATGGGACAGTTGCTAGGGTGCCGTAAGTGGTTGCTAGGGTGTGACTAGTAAGTTGAAAGGTCATCAGTGATTGGTAGTTTGAGTTAAATGAGCCCAAACTTAGGTCTGTATGACAGTCTGGCGCAAAGTTATGAGAACAGAGAGTTTGGTCCAGTGTTAAATCAATTGGACTTTACCGAATGTTGCAGAAAGAAAGGTCTAGGAGGAGATGCAATCTTAAAATGGTCTAAGAAGAATAATAAGTGTATGTAGTATAACAGTATGTTGGCTTTCTCAAGCCACCATAACTACTGAAGTGGCTGCTAAGTGTATGTATTGTCTCTTCTCAGTGTTATGTGTTCCCCTTTTAGATTCTTACACATGTTGACCCGTTGACTGGCTGCATTAAATACTACACCCCTAGGGGGCGCTTCATACACATACCCCCTCCTTGCCCTCGCACTGACTGGGCCAATAACTTCGGGAAGCCGTGGTGGAAGGATAATCGCTACGAGGTTGGGCTGCTGTCTGCCAAAACACGCTGGATCCGCATTATCAACACTCTAACCTCCCAGGAGCAGAAGCTGGAGGTAGGCCAATATTAACCTGGCACTAAGTTGCTCTTTGTTGCCACAAGCAGAAAATGTTGATGCTGACTCATCTGCATGATGTTTTCAGGAATGCTCCCCAAAGAAATGCACGTTAATTATTCAAACATTCCTGATATGTCTGACTTTATGTGAGATTGCACGCTTGCCCTGTGCAGCTTCATCCTGAAGAGGGCAGAAACACACTGTTTCTTCTCCTTTCTAGCTCCGCTCCATCTTTTGATTTCATCCTCCCTCCTCTTTTAAGCTTGAGGGAAATGGAGCTAATGTTGAGCCTCTGGTGTTACAATCGCTCTCAGACTGACCGTTAGCGGCTGTGTCTTAAACAAACTTTGTGCTGAATAACCATCTGGCAGTTCTTATTCTGTCCAGATGCTTCCTTTCCTCCTGTCTAGGAGAAATTCTTTCTACAGGAATATTTATAAAATAGACATTAATTTGGACCACATTTAATTGTTATGGCTAAAACAGTACATGAATGTTACATTATGCATAATTATGCATAAAAACCTCAAAATCCTAATCCTACAGCAGGTACATGTTGCTAATTAACATTACTTACTACTTAAATGGACAGTTACACTGTAATAAACATGTTGTACAATAGTGATGAGTCGATCTTGCTTTTCCATGGCAATTCTTTTTTGATCTAGCAAATGTGCCAATTATATTTATTTTAATTAATTTATTCATGTGAGCTAAAATAAGAGATAAGATCAAATCTAAATATGAGTACATGAACAGGATGTTTGTTTGTTTTTTGCTTTATTACAGACTGAACTATCTGCAGTGAATAGATCCTTTTAAAAAAAAAATAGAGGTGACCACTGCACTTTAATCATGATTCAAATAAAGAGTCTGCATAAATTAGCAGTGGTTATTTTAAATCGGGTTGCATATTTTTAAAATACGAAGTAAAATGGTCAGACTGACCTTCAGCTTTGTGAAATTAAACTACCTACAACAGGTACAAAAAAGTAGACAGACTGAGGTCATTTACTGTCACTAACAGAATCATCAGACATCTAGAATTTCCATGATTTCCACTGTAGACAAAGTAGAGCTACTATGGTTTTTATAGGCATTATACACAAATATATTGCATTAAAATTGATAATTTTGGCTTAAATTATTTGTTCAGAAAGAGCTTCATTCAGGATCTAATCATTACAGTGATTCTCAAATGCTCTACTTTTGCTTTGAAACTTTTTTGTTTGTAAAAAAAGACAAAGTAATTTTTAAAATGTAATTAAAAAATGTTTTTTTTACTAATTTATATAAAAGGTTGTGGTGACATGGTGGCTCAGTGGTTAGCACTACCGCCTCACAACAAGAAGGTCGCTGGTTCTAGTCCGGGCTGGGTCAGTTGGCATTTCTGTGTGAAGTTTGCATGTTCTCCCCGTGTTCGTGTGGGTTTCCTCCGGGTGCTACGATTTCCCCCACAGTCCAAAGACATGCGCTATAGGTGAATAGAATATACCAAATTGGCCATAGTGTATGTGTGTGAATGAGTGTGTATGGGTGTTTCTCAGTACTGGGTTGCAGCTGGAAGGGCATCCGCTGTGTAAAACATATGTTGGATAAGTTGGCGGTTCATACCACTGTGGAGACTCCTGATAAATAAAGGGACTGAGCCGAAGGAAAATGAATGAATGAATAAAAGGTTGTATAAAATCAAAATCCCATGCTCACAGGCGAATGCTCAAGCTTTATAAGCTTTTATAAGGATTCTGATTGGTTGTCAGTGTTTTTATTGTTCATCACCTTGAGGAAAATCATTACAACTTTATAATAAAATCATTGTTTTGTGTTGTAATAATTACAGTTGAGGAGTGAATTTTATTTGAGAATGATTATGAATTATTTTTATTGTAATAGCGATAGGATAGACAGGAATTGACCTGTACTTGCTATTTCTTTATAATGATTTGTGAAATTGTATGAAAAAACTATTTTATTTGTCAGTGTTTCAGGCAAAGAGATCTAATCTGTTGATTTCTAAGCAGGTTTGCTCAGAGGAAACTTTAGATGAGATCCTCCACCGATACCTGTTCTACAATTCCCATGCCGCAAGCTACACCTGGAAGCACAGTGGTATAAATCTGGACATGAGTAAGACCCTTAGTGAAAATGGCATCCCTGAGGAGGACGAGTTTTACTGCGGAAGCCCAGACTGTAACCTCTTCTCTCCATCCATTTGTCTGTACTTTAACGACGACCTCACTGAACTCTAAAGACACACGCTATTAAAGCGAACAACGGCGTGTAATTCATTACAATATCATATCCTCGGGAAGCAAATCTATGTTGCAGTCATTTGAGCGAGAGGCATGAATGCCACATCAACTATTCATGTTTCCAGTGTTTCATCGATTCCTGCCGGTGCTTATCTTATTGCAGCTCTCTGGGCTTTATCCAATCAAATACTGAGCAACAGAATAAAGAAGATGAATGCCAGCCTACATAATAAACCCCTGAACCATAAAGTCTGGTGGTTGCCATGGTAATTGCTGGGAGGAAATGCAGCAGCTACTGTATTGTAGGCCACAGCAGGCTCTCAACCCTAATTAAGTAGCATTATACGTGTATGCATGTGCACGGAAATGATTTCATGCAGTCAACATTTGGGTTCAGTCGATACTTTATGAGACTTTTTTCTGAGATGCCGTTAACATCTGCAAGCATGGATCTTTTTTTGGCGAGCGCTTTCTTTTGCGTACTAGCTTTAATTACATTTTGTGGGGTTGGCGTTATGCTGTGTGTGGATAAGAAAGAACATTTATGATAAAATATACTTTAAAATAAGCAAAATAATCCCCAAAATCTGGTTGTAAGCTAATGTCCAACTCAGTCGTGTTTTAGTTTTTGATTTATTTCTTAAAGAACTCTCGTTTTAATTCAAGAAGAGTTCCCTCATGGGGGCAAGACGGTGGCTTAGGGGTTAGCACTGTCGCCTCACAGCAAGAAGGTCGCTGGTTGGAGCCCCGGCTGGGTCAGTTGGCATTTCTGTGTGGAGTTTGCATGTTCTCCCCGTGTTCACATGGATTCCTCCGGGTGCTTCGGTTTCACCCACAGTCTAAAGACATGTGATATAGGTGAATTGAATAAACTAAATTGGCTGTAGAGTGTGAATGAGTGTGTATATGTGTTTCCCAGTACTGGGTTGCGGCTGGAAAGGCATCCGTTGTGTAAAACATATGCTGGATAGGTTGGCGGTTCATTCCTGTCAGCATGACGTCATATTGACTTTGTACCCAAACGTACCCCAAAGTTGAGGGGACGTTGGATTTTGTTTGGAAATTACACATTGGGTTGACATCAGAATCCAACGTCAGGCCGACATCAATGTCCAACCTAAAATCAACCAAATATTAATGTCTACTTTTGTTATACCTTGAGGTTGTGTGGACGTTACCACTATGACATCTATCAGACCTTGGATTTTGGTCACTTTCCAACACAACCTAAAATCAATCATATATCAACGTAATTTGATGTCATTATTGGACGTCAAAATATTGTTGTCCTTAGACGCTGGCTAGACATTGAATTTTGGTCACCTGACATCATGACCTAAATCTGACCTAATATTAACGCCTTATGATCGTCATAACGTCATATGAGTGCCTGCAGAGAAGGGACTAAGCTGAAGGAAAATGAATGAATGAATGCACTACCTCATCATTCAGTCTTGAAAAAAATAACAATATATGATGAATTAAATAAAAGTGATTTATAGGCATGAAAGACATGGCTATTAGTTAAGAATATATTAACTATTTCCATAATAACATACCCTTTTTTATCAGAATAAATCATGTGTATGCAAGTCTTTATTGATTATAAGTAAAAATAGTATTATAAATGTTTTAATTTATAATAACTCTTTTTTTGTTCTATCAATTTAATTTCTAATATTAACAATACTTTAATTTGCTATCTTTTTCTTCAAAGCAGAGGTATCAGAAATGAAAGCCTTCAAATTTGGGAAAGCCTGAGAAGCGCTGGTAAATATATGACACCAAATTATAAAATGAACAATAATCTGCTAGTTAAGCGTATTTCACAAAAATATGCATGGTTAAATCCGCTTGCATATAAAACGGTTTATTTGTGGCATGCCAACTAGTGCACCTTCATGCAATATTTGCAAATAATTCGAGTAATTCAGCAGCCAAACACACAGAATGATCTAAGATATTCCATTTCCTTGATTAATTTAGTGTTGGGCAGCTCTCAGATAACTTGCTTTGTTTTGTTCTCACCTCAAATAATCCCAAAAATCTGGTTGTAAACTATTGTCTAGCACAGGCGCAAATATCGAAATTAGTTTTTGATTTATTTAGTAAAGAACTCTCATTTAATTTTAAAACGAGGGATCCATCTTTATCCAGTCTTGGAAAACTATAGGATTAATTAAATAACAGTGTGATTTATGAAAGACATGGCTATTAAAGGATATATTGAAAAGACTTTTATTACATTTCTATTTCCATAACAGTATATCCTTTTTTATTATAATAAGTAATAAATAAATTATATATAATTTAAATAATTTTAAAAAAGTACAGTTAAAGAAATTATTAGCCCCCCTGAATTATTAGCCCCCTTGTTTTTTTTCTCCCCCAATTTCTGTTTTACGGAGAGAAGATTTTTTCAACACATTTCTAAACCTAATACTTTTAATAACTCATTTATAATAACTGATTTCTTTTATCTTTGCCATGATGACAGTACAGAATATTTGACTATTTTTAAGAAAATTCTATACAGCTTAAAGTGACATTTAAAGGCTTAACTAGGTTAATTAGGTTAACTAGGCAGGTTAGGGTAAATAGGCAAGCTATTGTATAACCATGGTTTCTTCTGTAGACTATCGAAAAAAATAAAGGGGCTAATAATTTTGACCTTAAAATGGTCTTTAAAAAATTAAGAACTGGTTTCTAGCCGAAATAAAACATATAAGACTTTTTACAGAAGAAAAAATATTATCAGACATACTGTGAAAATTTTCTTGCTCTTAAATATAATTTGGGAAATATTTTAAAAAGAAAAAAAAAAAAATCAAAGGGGGGCTAATAATTCTGACTTCAACTGTATATATGGGACTAAGCCGAAAAGAAAATTAATGAATTAATGTATATGCAAATCTTAGTATATGTTATAAGTAAATGTTATGATTTATAATAACTTTATTTTTGTTCTATCAATATAATTTCTAATATTAACAATACTTTAATTTGCTAGCTTTTTCTTTAAAGCAGAAGTATCACACATTAAATGGGGAGCCATCAAACCTAGGAAAGCCTGAGAAGCGCAAGTTTATGACACCAAATATACATTATAAAATTAACAATAATCTGCAAGTTCAGCAGATTTCTAACAGATATGCATGGTTAAATTTGCCTGCAGAGAACCGTTTATTTGCGGCATGCCAACTTGTGCCCCTTTATGTAATATTTGCAAATAATTTGAGAAATTCAGCAGCCAAACGCACAGAATGAGCTAATTATTCCATTTGCTTTAGCTAATAATTAATTTAGCGCTGGGCAGCTCTCGGATAGCTTGCTTTGTTTTGCCCTCACCTCAAACAGTTAATTTTTAAGCAGTGTAACATGATGTAAGTGTGGGCATGGCTGCGGCAGCGCTTTCCCTCTAGCCAGCCTCACTCACATCAGCCCCATTCCCTCTACACATTTCTATTTGTTTTTTTCAAAGGTGGGGGCTTAAAGAATATTAAGGTGGCCATGTTTGTTAGATTCGTGTCGCGCTCGCATTGCTCTGCGCACAGTGCGCGCCGCCGCCAATGCGTGCACTTTCGGAAAAACCAGACAGTTACAGGCGAGAGTCTGCAGCAGTGAGAGTGCACGAGCACACGCAATAAAAGCAGCTCACAGACAAGTTGCATTTAGCAAAACGCCTCCCCACTGTAACAAAGTGATTATTTTTAAGAAGGGAGGGGAGACTAGAGAGAGAGAGGGAGAGAGAGAAAGAAATAAAGAAAAAAGGAGGAGGAGAAGGAGGGGGGCGTTCTGAAATAATATAGTCAGCCATTTTTATGTAAGGGGATTTTTCTTATGGGGGGGGGGGGGGGGTTGTTAAAAAATAAATATAAGGGCGGCCATCTTTGTTTCTCTGCCTTGTAGTGTAAAATATTCCAAAACGCCCCCCACTTTTTGTGTGTCGATTTGAATATTACATAAATATCATAATTTGGAAGGAATACACTTTTAGATCTCACGGAACGGGGTCACCGACGGGAATATAATGTCCTCTCTTCTCCGTTCTTGTGAGGAAGATGAGGGCACGGCGGTTAATTCCGAGGGAGGAGATTTTGATGAAGAAGAAGAAGACGACGGGGACCTGGACGAGAACGCAAGCGACATAAACTCGCCGGCGGCGCCTCGAGAAACTGCAGCAAGAGCCGCGCCAGGTACCGTACTGTCCGCGGCACACACGGGAGCGCGCGTTGGGCACAAAAACACACCGAAACTAATCGCGAATCCTCCGAAAACTGCGACAGCGGCATCCAGACATGCATTCTGGATGCTCTGAGGCGGTCAGCTATTGTGTATGCTTTGTTTATCTGCTTGCGTTGCGGCTAAGAGTTGCATGGAGTTTGGCTAAAGTTGACCGTTCCCCTCTTTCTGTCCCGTCTGTGTCATTCATCAGGTCTGTCATGGGATGGTGCTTTCTCATCTCCCGCTGTGATCTGACAAAGGATCATTAAGCCGCCACAGTCCCGTGTTTTCTTTGCCCTGAAGGCTCGAACTTAATACTTAAGCAGATAAAGACAGATAAGCCGAAGCACTGATCTAAATGCGGGTCAGAGAGAGGCGTGAGCGTCAGGACTACCGCTTTGAATTGTGACAATGTAAATAAACTTGACCCGACCCACTGGTTCAGCACAGGGCACGGAGATGCTTTCACTTTGTGAAATGACAGTTTGCACGCTGTCACCAGCCCTCAGGCTGTCTCACGGTGTGACTGTGTCGATAAAACGCCTCATTATTGTGTTTGTCAGTGTTATGACATCAACAGTGATGAGGGAAAGTTTCCGCTATTTAGTCGATTATCATGACAGTAGTTGACGAAGACGTGAACTGATGCTCAGTCATTTTCACGAGGAATGATTTCTTAAGCAGTTGTACACTTGATCCTAAATATAACTTATTCCAACTTTTATGTAAACAGTGTTTTGTCACATCTGGGGCCTCGGCGTATCGCGCATTCCCACAGTGCGCGTGAATCAATTAGCACGCACGCGCGTCCTCTCTCGCCCCGGCGACCTTCAGCTGCGGGTCATCCGGTGGTCTGCTCCCCCGGTGCGGGAGTTCAAGACGCGGGGAGCATCAGCTCGGCTCGCGGCCTCTCAATCACCGAACCCTGAGTGTGTGTACTGCCGCCCCTGGCTGCTGCAGCGAGCGGGAAAAAAGGCTCTGCCCGCGCGCCCCAGCAACAAAGACAATATCAAATCCATCTCGTTTATCGCAGCGCAATGGCGATAGCTCTGCGTTATCAGACATTACGTGCTGATATTTCTGCTTCGGTTGCACATTTGTAAAAACAAGCTGTATCAGGGTGAACGATACACTGTCAAAAGTGAGTACTTGTAAAGTGAGGAGGCATTTCTGTGTTACCTAACTCTAAAATCTGTTGGGTTATTTTAAACTAATCAGTCATAATAGTGTTCTGGACTGGGTAATATTATGAGTTATTATGACTAAAGCCTACTTTTGGTTTAGCGGCTAAAAAGAGTTTCATACACAGAGCTATCTGCTTTAAATGAAAAAGCAAACTGGATTTTATGATAATGGTTTTACATAGCTGCTGTATACAGTAGTAGCATAGTAGCTGTTTTGTTTAATAATACAATAATGATAAAAATAGTAATAATAATACATTATTATATAAACTTTAATAATGCCTTTTAAGAATATTTCAATTTTTTTGGTGTTCATCATCACAGCACCAGATGCTTGTAAACTCATTAATTTTCTTTCGGTTTAGTCCCTTATTTATCAGGGGTCCCCACAGCGGAATGAACCGCCTGTTTGAATACTTAATAGGCTATTTATTTTCAAGCATAAACCTTTTCACATTTAATCTGGCCCACAACTAATGATAAGACTCCATTTGTTAGCATTAATTAAAGTAAATAAATGATGAAAACTACCTTTTACTCAATCTTAGGTGATGTTTATTTCATTCATTCATTCATTTTCCTTTCGGCTTAGTCCCTTCATTATTTCTGGTGTCGCCACAGCTTGAATGAACCGCCAACTTATCCAGCATATGTTTTACGCAGTGGATGCCCATCCAGCTACAACCAAGCACTGGGAAACATCCATACACTCTCATTCACACACATACACTACGGACAATTTAGTTTACCCAATTCACCTACACCACGTCTTTGGACTTGTGGGGGAAAACCCACGCTAACACGGGTAGAACATGCAAAATCTACATAGAAATGCCAACTGAGACGAGGCTCGAACAAGTGACCTTCTTGCTGTTACCGTGCTGCCCTGTTTATTTCATATTCAATGTTTATTAATAATTTAGAAAAATGTAAATCAATAGTCAAAGCTATTTTATTTATTTTAATGGAGCTAACGACTAATAAAGTGAGACCTATAATAATGAGACCTGTAAAATGTACATTGTACTTTATAAACCAATTTAATCTTGTTTAAATCCTTTATGTACCATAAAGCAATACACAAAAAGTATGGTTCTTTTAGTTATTATACTTGTTATAGGTTAAATAATACATACCTGTCTTTTAGTTACGTAAAATCACCCCTTTTTGCAGCTTATGTCAATATGATGAAAGTACTGATGAATAACTTTAGCAATTCAGAACATTTATACCATCATATTCCACTTTGCCCCTCTGAAAGATGATGTCTGTGTAAAACCTGTCATAACACATAAATTCATTGTTTATTTACTTTCGGCTTAGTCCCTTTATTTTTCGCCACAGCTGAATGAACCGCCAACTATTCCAACATAGGTTTTATGCAGCGGATCCCCTTCCAGCCACAACCAAGTACTAGGAAACAACCATACACTCTGACATTCACACAAACACTCATACATCATGGCCAATTTTTGTTTACCTAATTCACCTATACCGTGAGTCTTTGAACTGAGCCTTTGTGCCACTAGGGACGCAACGATTATAGATTTTAGTTGTTCGATTATAGTCTGAGGAATAATCACGGTTTCATGTTTATCACGATTATTATGCATCATTTTTTTCAAAGCACTTCTAGTGGAGAAAATCACATGAAAACTTATATTTTTGTTATTTATTGCTGCTCAGTAACTAAATAATACAACACAAAATAATAATAAAAACAAACAATAGTTTATTTCTCTGTTTGGACTTAAAAATAAGTGGAAAAGGTTTTTGATTTAAAACATAAATAATAATTTTACATGGAAATTAAATAATAAAATAAGAATAAATAAAATTGTATTTGTCTAATGTAAATCTAAGCTACATATTAGCTAAGTATTTAAATGAACTGTTGTTATCATCTGTGTTCATACATACATAATCATTTTAATAATTTATAATAATTTGTCTAACACATCTTTTGTTTACATTGCACTGTAAGGCACGCACAACTCTCACCGCTACAGCATGAGATAGATATTTTCACCTGGGTGCACTGAGCGCCTCCATTGGAAATAAAAAATTTACACATGAAAAAGACGCGATATGTCAACACTGCTGCTATGTCTCAGCCATAGTTAATCTAGTGTGTGTGCATATTAGCCTCGGTTTATGAACTAGAGCACAGTTGGCATAACTTTGTTTAGTTGCAGCTGTTTCGGTCTATGCAACAGAAACACGGTGTTGAGAAGCCTTTACGATTAATTAACAGTGACAAATTAATGCTCGGTTAATATTGAAATTGGTTGATCGTTGCTACCCCAACGTGCCACCCAACACACATACATCTGAAGGCAAAATTATTAGCCCTCGTGTGATATTTTAATTCTTTTTCACATAATTCCTAAATGATGATCAACAGAGCAAGCACATTTTTTTCAGCATATTTTCAAAGATTTTCTTAGTTTCGTCTGCAGAAAATGTTATTTCTTTCAGTTCGGCTGGTATAGAATCAATTTTTATATGTTTAAAAATAATTAGGCCAATATTATTAGCCCCATAAGAAATATATTTTTAATTGTCTACAGAACAAACCAATGTTGTCCAATGACTTGCCTAATTACCCTAACTTGCCTAATTAAGCTAGTTAACAGCACATTAAACTGAATACTAGTATCTTGCACAATAACTAATAAGGAATATGTACTGTCTGCACTGTCATCATGGCAAAAACATAAGAAATTAGTCAAGAAAACTTATGTTCAAGGGCTGGTTCGAGTCTTGGCTAGGTCAGTTGGCATTTACAAATTTTTGTTTAATGTTTACAATGCAAATCCAATGAGATCTTTGGTAAATATTTGGTAAACAAAGCAAGTCTCTCATATATTATATCTACTAAAAGACAGAACATTTGAAACTATATTGTATTCAATCATATGAATATTTTAATATTACTATTATTATATCCTTAATATTAGTGAAATTAATTTAAAAACTCAATAAATATAAATTTACACACATTTACACAAGTAATTACAGTTGAATTGCTTCGTTAGCCCCCCTTTGAATTTGTTTTTCTTTTTTAAATATTTCCCAAATGATGTTTAACGGAGCAAGGAAATTTTCACAGTCTGTCTGATAATATTTTATTTTTCAGAGAAAGTCTCATTTGTTTTATTTCAACTAGAATAAAAACAGTTTTTAAACAAACAAATGTTGTCAAGCCTGCCATTAGAAAAAATAACTTTTATACTAAAAGCTAAACAGCGTGTATTTGAAAACATATGGAGTGCTTAGTTAGTTATATCAAAGAGGTGGAATTAACAGAGGAAGAAGATGAATAATTTTTGGTGGACAATGCAGTTCCAGTCTTATAGTTCTGGATTGATACATTCTTCAATATATATTTGCTGTACCTAGTATTGATTATAATTGTTGAATAGATGACATGTTTGAACCATTAACGACAAAAGGAGGAGCATTTTTACTTTTATTTATATATATATATATATACTGTATATATATATATTTGTTTTTTAGATTTTAATATAAATAAAAAAGATATATATATATATATCCATATATTTTGTCTAATTTGTAAATGCAACAAGGTTATTGTTTTAAAAAATGTTTTATAAAGTAAATAAATCAGTCAGTAAATAAATGTTTATTTACTGTCATCATGGCAAAGATAAAAGAAATCAGTTATAACAAATGAGTTATTAAAACTATTATGTTTAGAAATGTGTTGAAAAAAATCTTCTCTCCATTAAACAGAAATTGAGGAAAAAAGAAACGGGGGCTAATAATTCAGGGGGGCTAATAATTCTGTCTTCAACTGTACACAGACTTAATGATGGGCTAAAATCTGCGGATTTCTGCGTGCACAGATTCCATGTGTGCCTAGTTATAGGTGAACTGAATAAACTAAATTGGCGGTAGTGTATGTGTGTGAATGTGAGTATGTATGGATGTTTCCCAATACTGGGTTGCAGCTGGAAGATCATCCGCTGTGTAAAACATATGCTGGTTAAGTTGATGTTCAATGTAGCGACCCATGATGAATAAAGGGACTAAGCCGAAGGAAAATGAATGAACTTATGTTTATATTATAAATATGTTGAACATCTTCTCTCTGTTAAACAATAGAAAATATCTGAAAAAGAATACAATTTCACACAAGGGCTAATAATTTGGCCTTAATTTCTGCCTTATTTTGAATATATACCCATATATAAACCCTTCGAGAACATCTGACAGATTTATGTTTTAAGAAGAAAATATGAGTCACTTAATTTTAATCCTTAAATATTTGACTTTAAGTAATTCCTTCTGCTCTCACCATGACCTAAAACACTCGTCTTATGGAGTGCTGCATACAATATTTATCATCGTCTTAAAATTCTCTCCGTAAATAGCTTTCCATGAGAGCCGGTTGTCATAATTAGGTCACGTAGATAATCATGTTTGCGAGATTAATTCATTAAGTCCTACAGCTTAGTTAGGAGTCAGAAGTGGAATGGCTTATATTTCCTGCGCGACGGTCTCTGCGCCGCTCGTGTTGTTCAATAATTGAAGTGGGAAATGATTTGAAGGATACCTCGGAGGGCTCGCCGAGAATCATGGTCACTCTGGTTTCATCAGTTCTCCCGTGTTCGCTCATTTCCCTGCATCTCTCTCTCTCAGATGATGGAGACGACATTGGCGAGACATCGGACAGGGACAACCTGGGGAAAAAGAAACGAGGGCCTAAGAAAAAGAAAGAGACGAAGAAGAAAGACAAGGAGAAGGAGGGAAAGATCGCCAAAGCTCGCAAGCGCAAAAAAATTGTATGTGGCTTATATTGTTCTTCTGTCTTGATATTTAAATGAGGTTTTCATTAAACTTTCATTTCATTAATAATTCACAATCCACCAAATGGATTTTTATCAAACTGCAGAAGAAATGGCATGCTGATTAATTAACCCTAATTATCTGCCAATGTTTATTTATATCATTTGTCAATACAGTTTGGAAAATAAGTATTGAACAAGTCATGCTTTTTCCTGGGAATATTTGAAGAGAATATTGAAAAACCTGTAAGTGCGTATGAAATTTCCATCGAAAATGAACGTTTTTCTCAGCCTCCTTTGTTTATGTTGAGATATTTCACTTTAAAGACCAGGAAAAAGACTTATTCTTTGGCATAAAAGTAATATTACTGAACATACACACAGGAGCCTGATAAAAATGCTAATTTTAGAGGAAAATTTCAGGCAGCATTTGGAGGTTTTTGCATCTAAACTCTTCATTTCTAAAGGAGCTGTTGACATGGAATTGAACCCGATATTGGTAAAAACCCAAACAAATTTGATTTGCCATTTTTTTTATAGATGTTGTTACTGATCTGGGGTGCGTTTCCCAAACAACAATATAACTGCCGGCTGAACTATCATAGTACGATGCATCGTTTGAGAAAAAAACTACGTAGTGACGTGTGTTTCCCAAAACTCTAGTTTCTCTGTTGCAGATTCGTTGTTTGAACTACATTAGTTATAACGTAAAACATCCATAATGATGCTCTAAATGGGTGAAGTTACAACTTCTATAGAGAAAAACCCCACATTTTTTGTGTAAATTATATTGTTTTGTCGGCGCCAATAGCCTAGTGGTTAAGTGCGTCGCTATATAGCACCAAGGTGCTCACGGCGACCAGAGTTTGATTCCCGGCTTGAGGTTCTATGCCAATCCGACCCCTTTCTCTGCTTCCAATGCTTTCCTGTCTGTCCTTCACTGACCTATCACATTAAAGGTGAAAACACCTAAAAAAAATTTAATTATGTTGTTTTACCCGCACACGCATTAAAAAAAAATCCTATATTAGTTTTGGTAAAAACATGCAGTCGTTTTCCATATTAATTGAAATATACAGTATGTAACCGTCACATATAGAGCCAATGTTTCTTTTACGAATATTGAGCATATTCCATATTCTATTCTTAAACATAAAACCACTTAGCTAACACATATTTTATTCTCATAAATAAAGCAGATAAATAATTATATTTATATAATAACCTACTATAAATTAAAAAAGCATTAACGTATGCTATATATTTTTGTTTTCACTAGCTTTGGAATCATAACGTAAATTCCGCTTTTAAATAATAGATCACCTATAGCTTTCAGTATGAGCCATGCTTCGTTCAAAATGGCATAATGGCTTTCAAAGTGCACTGCGAAGAGAACGCAATTGTCAATATGAAGATCACTAAAACTGAACTGTAAAAATTACCTAAAGCAAATTACACCTATGTGAGTGATGACTTTAATGTTTTTTTTTTTAAATCGCTCCAAGTTTAAACGTTAGAATGTTCTAAATCAAAAGGGCATAGGGGGGATAACTGGGAATAGAACACAACCAGGAACTATGTTTCTAACTGCAGCTCTTGAGGTGTAGTTGCAATTGTAGTTTGCGAATGTTCGTTAAAACGACAGATTTGGGAAACAGCAAATCAACGAACTATGTTTGTAACGACGCAACTTGCGGCATTAGTTGGCTAACGATGGTTTTTGGAAATGCACCCCAGTTCAACATATCTACCTTGTATTTGAAAGATTCCCGGGAGAAAGATTTAGGCATTCAAATTACCAATGAGGACTGGAAAAAGTCTATCGAGGTACATAATTACATGTTCTTTTAACTCAAGACATTAACTTATCCAATATAAAGTAGTACATCGGCTTTATTATTCTAGGGTTAAGCTTCATCCTCCATCTTCTCTGAATGTATCAAATGTGAATCTGCGGAGGGCTACTTGGGACATCTTTTTTGGTCATGCCCAAAACTTTTTATGACTTTTTAAAACACTGCGGTTGGGTTTAGGGAAGTGGGTGGGCGGGTCAATCAGTGCTTTTTAAAATACTATTGGTTGATGTTTTAGGGAAGGGGTGGGGTGGTCGGTCGGTCGGTCGGTTGGTCAGTCAGTCAGTTGACAGAGGCCTCTGGTGGATTTACATGAAAACCGCAGGTGGGAATAGCACTTGCCAGAGAAATTTGAGATCTGAAAAAGTGTATACAGTGGCCTCTGGTGGATTTGCTACTACAAAAACTGCAAAAACACATAGCTCCTGGGACGTATTTTGCTCTCTCCAGAAATGTATAGAGTGAAAATTTCAGCTTCTACTCTAAGACTTTATTTTTATGACCTCGCCCCTGATCCAGCAAGCGCTGTTTTTGGTTGGTCTGACTCCCTCGTGGGTTCAGTCATCAGATTAAAAAAGCTGTCCAATATGGAGGGAATGGTGGTAGCTGAAATTTAGGTCACACTTTATTTTGATGGTCCGTTTGTTACATTGCATCTACATGTCAACTAATTCTCATTAGATTATAGGTAGACTGTTAGGTTGGGGTTTGGGTTAGGGTTAGTGTAAGTTGACATGTACTTGCAAAGTTTCTTATAGTCAGTTAAATGTCTATTGAAGGAGCAGTATCAACAGATATTAAGCAGACAGTCTACTAAAACTCAAATGGAGCATCAAAATAAAGTGTTACTGAAAATTATTCTTTGTCTATGGAGAAAGGCATCAAAACTACTTTTTAAATCCTGGCTTTCAGAATTCTCTTCGAATTTAGAGAGACTTAGACACAATCTTTCTGACAGCATTGCTGGCTTTGAAGCCACCTGGAAACCCTTTTTTAATTATCTGTCAAATGTCAAGGATAACATCTTCAATGTATGACCAGTGGTGTAGTCGGGGCTATACTCACCTATACTCAGTATGCCTACTTTTTTCCACTAGCTGTTTGGGTATTACAACTTCTAAGGATCAAAATGTGCGTATACCCTCGGTATACTCACTTGTTTTGCTGATTAGACTTGCCTAATTTACGCGTATTTCCATCCCTTTTAATTGTATACCAAATGTTTTTTTTAACTCTCATCTTAATTTGTTGCAACTAGTGCATTCGTGAGTTTTTCGAAGTCAACTGAATAATGTCTCGCTGAAACGTTCAGGTAACATTATAAAACAGCATGGGCGGGTTGGGTGGGTAATAGTACACCACTTTTTTTTTTAGGGCTACACCAATGGGTATGACCCTGTCATTGTTTGCAAGATCACCATATTGGCTGTGCCCACTGGCGTAGAAATATGTGTAACATTGTTAACCTACAGTTGAAGTCAGAATTATTAGCCCCATTTTGAATTTTTCTCTTTTTTATATATTTCCCATATGATGTTTAACAGAGCAAGGAAATTTTCACAGTATGTCTGATCATATTTTTTCTTCTGGAGAAAGTCTTACTTGTTTTTTTTCGGCTAGAATAAAAGCAGTTTTTATTTAAAAAAAAAACATTTTAAGGTCAAAACTATTAGCCCCTTTAAGCCATATATATTTTTTTGATAGTCTACAGAACAAACCATGGTTATACAAAAGCTTGCCTAATTACCCTAACCTGCCTAGTTAACCTAATTAACCTAGTTAAGCCTTTAAATGTCACTTCAAGCTGTATAGAAGTGTCTTGAAATATATCTAGTCAAATATTATTTACTGTTATCATGGCAAAGATAAAATAAATCAGTTATTAGAAATAAGTTATTAAAACTATTATGTTTAGAAATGTGTTAAAAAAATTTTCTCTCCATTAAACAGAAATTGGGGGTAAAAATAAACGGGGGTCTAATAATTCAGGGGGGCTAATAACTGAATAAAACAGGAGGAACTGATGTCTTTTTTCTTCGTTTTTTAAAATCTTTTTGTGTTTTGTTTGTCTTTTCTTTTCTGTCTTTATAATTGTTGTTGCTTTTTGTGTTGCTCTGTGTTGCTGAAAGGTCAAAATGAAAATATAACATTAAAAAACAAAAAAACAACACAAACATTAAAAATAAAAATCTGAAAACTTGTTGTGTAATAACAATGAAATTACACAATGAGAAAGTACTGAACTACTGAAACCGATTTAATACTTTATATAAAAGGCTTTTTTGGTGCTGGCAGCTTAAAGACTTCTCTCATATGGAGAATGAAGTTACATGCATTGTCAGGTGTGATTTTTTCCCACCGGGTCAATCGGTGCTTTTTAAAACACTATTGGTTGGGTTTAGGGAAGTGGGAGGGTGGGGGCATCGGTCGGTTGGTCGATCAGTAAGTCAGTCAGTCAGTCAACAGCGGCCTCTGGTGGATTTACATGAGAACAGCAGGCACGAATGGCACTCGCAAGAGAAATTTGAGATCTGAACAAGCGTACACAGCCGCCGGTGGTGGATTTGTGAAAAACAAAAACTGCAAAAAATGTATTTGTAAATTTAGCTTTCTCAAGAAATGTATATAGCAATAATATTCAGAATGAGTCTGGGTTGGTTTTGGATCGTTGTCTTGCTAAAATGTCCTCCCTGGTTTCATCTTTATCATCTTGCTTATGTATATGTTGGACTGAAGCAGCTAATATTAATTTACACTGACAAAGGGCAGAGGATTGCTGAATAACTACTGAGCCATTTCAGCTGCTGTCTGGGTTTTCACTGCCTTTCTACACCTACATTTCTTCATGTGTTCAATATTTTTCCCTGTGTCATTTCATTTAATTACACATAACTTCATTTTTAAACTAATTAGACTTGTTGTCTTTGCATCTATAGATTTCTTTGGTTGTTACCAACATCAGGGGAAATTTTAAAGTCAGCAGCACCTTTAGAAATATGTTTTCTGAGAAAAATAGTGAGATTGTTCAATACTCCCCCTCTATATATGTTGAAAAAGGCACCTTGAATGATAGAATTTAAAGTTGTGAATGAGAGAAGCATTTAAAAGTGACTAAATGCTCAAATTTATTATCACATTTATATACATATTTAATTAATTATGATATAAAAAGAATGTATGCAATATATTGGCAGCCCTAATCATTTGGTCTCAAGAAATTATTTATATAGATATAAGATATTATTTTCTTTCTCTCTTTTTCAGGAGAGTGACATAGAGAGAGACTCAGAGCCGGACTATGCCATGAACTCTGACAGTGCTGCCAGTGATTACGGAGGGGAGAAGAAGAAGAAGAAGAAACACAAGGACAAAAAGGAGAAGAAAACCAAGAAAAAGAAGAAAGAAGACGAAGACAGCACGCATGAAGAGACCACAAAGGTTATCCGTCTTTTTGGATGTTGCATATGGTTTTCTTGTCTTTGCTGTTGTAGGTTGTGTGCTCATCCTAACGATTATCTGTGTCCAAATCAAACACACTCAGCCCATTGTTAAGTTTGAAATTGAATTAGTTTACTTAAGTCAGAGAAAGAAAACGATTTAAAAATGTAAACATTTTGACTTGTCTCAAGTGGTGTAGAAATTGCATGCTTTTTTCTGTGAATGTATTTTTATATATTTCTCAATTAGTTAAAAAAGTTATCTAGTTGCACATATACTTTAATTTAGGTGTAATTAAAGGTGCCATAGAATGAAAATCTGAATATACCTGGCAAATCTGAACAATAAGAGTTGTTTTCTTGCTTTTTATGTGAATGATGTCAGTGTAAAATCCCAGTGAAAATCAAGCCAATCAGAACAGAACACCAACTTTGATCATTTTAACATGCACTCCCCAGGCAGTGTTTCATTGGCCACAACATTTCCTTATGAGATTACAACAATGATAATTTTTCCCCTTATATTTAGGTTCTGTGCTTGTATTAAACTTACTATGTATGTAGGACTTTTAATTTAAAATTGGGAGAGGCAGTGAGACTAAAAATGAGAATTTTTTAAAGCAGTCAGACCACGGGGTGTTTACAGCTCATCAGAATGCAAAATGCAGGATAAATGGGTTATAAATTTATTCAGCACTACCCCAAAGATGCGCAATGTCTGATTAAATGTATTGTTTCTTAGTTTATCGTGTATATTGTGTGAAATTTGCAGCGTATATTTGTAACGAGACAACAAACACATGCTTAATATAAGAGTTTATGCAAGTTTATGCATCATGTCATATCACTTAGCTCTTTCTGTGATTTTTCTTGAGTGCACGCTATGGAACCTTTATTACAGATGTAATATTTTACGTTTGTACTGAGAGAACCTCAACAGAGTTCAAGCTCACATAGGAAAACTACTGAAATCATATTAACACGGACTACTTGTAAAACACAAATATCAACAACAACAAAACAATAGAGTTCAAAAGGTTTCAAAACCATAAGAAATTCGCCTAATTTGACCAAACATCCATTATTAATTTTTTTCCAGTATTCCTCAAAGCCTCAAATTTATACTTAATCATTTTGAATTGTTAATATGTACATTATACGTTAATACGTTCATGTTTTGAGCCAAATAAATATATGGAATATTACATTTTAGTCACTCCAAGTTGTGATATTTTAATTAATGATTTGATTAGGACATTTTTGAAAATTACATCGAAACAGCGTCATTATTAAAGCTAGCAAAAATTGTCTAATATTATGTTTATATAATATATTTTCCATATTTTCCAGAAAAAAAGTTGCACTTGATGGCTCAGAATTGCTTTCTGTCCTGCCAAACTCTGTTGTCATGTGCATGAATGGTCAAAATTCATAATAATTCATAAAACCTATTGGTTCTAATCGAAAACAATGTTATGTAAACTTACCCTTGAGTCAATAAACTGGTTTATTTACAGATAGAATCAGAATAAATGAGCGGTGTTCTGGAGAGCTGGTGTTAGTGCTATTTATATGCCTGAAATTAGTCTTCATGTAAAGTGTTTGCAGTCAAATCTTCACACATTCACAAACACATATGCAAAAGCATGATCAGATGTTCTTCTTGCGCTTGCATTTAGGAATCATGAAAGATTGTTGAGTACATAACATGGTGTTTCTGCTTCATGTCTATAATAATATACCACACACATAATTACTGATCCAGCTAGAATGAAGTGGGGTCTAGGGCACAGATATTTCCGGATACTTATTACCCATCTGCACTGTGACAGTCATATGACAGAGTCTCTTTCTTCTAGCCGGTAGAGATGAAAACGTCAGCGCAGCTGGCCAGAGAGTGGGGACTTGAGGATGTTGAGCACACATTCACAGAAGAAGATTACCGCACGTTAACCAACTACAAAGCCTTCAGCCAGTTCCTCAGGTACTGACTTTCACTAGAAGTTTCATACGTTGTTGTTCCTTTGTATCAAATTTAGGACACTGCAGATGAGTAAGATGAAAGAAATTGATTGATTACATGATGAATGGCAAACATTTTTGTGTTAAAAGATTTCTGAAATGTTATTTAAATCTATAAATGAGACATTCTTTCATTAAATATGCACTGCTTTGCATACATTTGTGGCACCAAAGTCAATTTGTTTTGCAGATAATACTGCAAACAGCCCGAAAAAAAGTTGAATAAAGTGTAATACATAAACAATGCAGATGAACTAGTGCTTGGCAAAGATAATTATGTGATTAATT
Organism: Danio aesculapii; assembly: GCF_903798145.1. Classification (NCBI taxonomy): domain Eukaryota; kingdom Metazoa; phylum Chordata; class Actinopteri; order Cypriniformes; family Danionidae; genus Danio; species Danio aesculapii. The sequence goes on along the minus strand of NC_079441.1, from coordinate 18,947,141 downwards.
AAGCGTAATTAATTAAGCGATTAATCACATCCAAAATAAAAGTTGGTTTGGACATAATATATGTGTGTATATTATATATTTTTATTATGTATATCCAATACGCACACATACATAGAAAAAAAGTATACAAAACAAATTTGTTGCATAGATATTTCAGTTGATATATAATTTGTAATATATACATATAGTTTCTATTTAAATATAAATAATTTTTTTCTCAAATTTGTGCATGCATGTGTGTATTTAGATATACATTATAAATATACACAGTACACACACGTATATTTAAAAAAAAAAAATCATTTTGGATGCGATTAATTGTGTATAGATGTATGTATTGACGTTAAATAAATGTAAACGTATTGTGGTCTGCAGGCCCATGATTGCTAAGAAGAACCCTAAAATTCCCATGTCCAAGATGATGACCATTCTTGGGGCCAAATGGCGGGAGTTCAGCTCCAATAATCCATTCAAGGGTTCGGCAGCAGCCGTCGCTGCAGCTGCCGCCGCTGCCGCAGCAGCCGTTGCCGAGCAGGTCTCCGCAGCAACAGCCTCGCCCGAACCTCCACCTCAACCACCTCCACTACGCAAGGCCAAGACCAAAGAAGGCAAAGGTAACGTGTGGCCAGGTTTATGAGTTGCTTTATTATATAAATACAAAGCTTGTTTTTTTTTATTTTAGTACAAAGCTTGTTAAAAGTTGAATCTTGAAAATTGAATTGAATTGCTGGTATTTTTCTATTAAAGATCCTCTATTATGCATTATAAAAGGTCATGTTTTGGTTTTGGGGGTCTCCAACAGCATGCAAGGTCAGAAAACGCTTTCATTGTCTTATAATATGCATTTATTTTTACCTAATTATGCCAACAACTCCCATATGATTCGTTCAGCGATTAATTTGTTCCCAAACTCCACCTTAGTGCAATGCTAATCTGCGCTGATTGGTCCGATAACCCAGTCTATTGCGATTGGTCGACTGCGTTCAGCGCGAGACAGAGAGAAATACCCACCACGGCTTATCAAGAGTTTTTAAGTAGTCAGAGTGCAGAGTGTATATGTGAGCCCAGTGCAGGAGTGCATTAAAGCAATGCAGTTTAACACCAGCATATTGCTCTATTCTTAACCATAAGTAAAAACAGTGACACACATTCAGTGTTAATCCACACCGCGGCAAAAGCTGAACAATTTTGAAACTTGAAATGTGCAAGAACATGTGTAGGAACAGCTGATGGTGGCCATAGCAACAACAACCGACAGAGGATCACGAGCTCACATACGCATTTAAATCCGTAATCAAAGCGACATGCGTTGCGTTTTCAACGTGGTTTTAGACGCGATATGAGAAAACAAATAGTTAACGAGATACAGTACAAGTGGTTACAAGTAACAAAACTTAGAAGCTTGAGAAAACAAGAAGGCAGCCATTTTAATCACACTTACTTACACTTGTGAAATGGAGGAAGAAACTGATCCATGAACTGTGTACTGTAAAGTTCCTGTCAAGCTCTGACAAAGTCCCATACATCAGTAGTCTTTTCTGATCCTTCCTTGAACAAATGGCCGATGAATCCCCAGTTGTAAGCGTGTAGATTGCTGAAGCACTGTATCAACCATATCGACGTCACACCAACACGGTGAAAGATTCGTTACCTTCACGATTCATTTGAACCACTCTGAGTCGACTCTTTTATAGATGAATCAAATGTTTTAAACATGGTGGATATTTCACTTCAATTAGAGCTGTGTTACACTCTGCACGGAAGGTCATTTTCAAAAGCCATAATAGGGGCTCTTTAAATTAATCACTATCAGGCCATCTGAAACAATCAACAAGATTTTTAGTTTAAACTGTGGTCATTGGTGATTCAAATAAAAGTCAAAAGTTTCTGGCTATTGAACTGTAATATAAAAAACACATTCAGGCAAAATATTGTACATACTGTATATTAAACAAATATTGTAAATATTATTCATGAGCAGTTCCATGCAAATGTCAACCTTACCATGAAAAAAATTAGCTTTTCACCAAAATACGGAAACCATTTCTAAGTTTTTTTGTGTAAGCAAGTATTTACAGTACTTTAGAAATACTGAAAAATGACTGTTTTCAAAGTATTATATTTGATTTACCAAAGTCACACAAGTGGCAATTTTACATCAGTCACATCCATAACGGAAAATTGTCATATCCATAACGACACTTTTTCCCCATAAATGCAAAAATATTAAATAAAATAAAACCAATCATATCCGTTCTGTAGTGAGTCAACTCTTATCCTTTTGATTAGCATTATTTCTTTTGGTTTGTGGAGTTTAATACACAGAATTTCTGCAAAGCATGTTGTATACTGCAAACTCCCTAACTTTTTTGGTCACATCCATAACGCATGTTTATTTTCCTTATTTAAAGTACAAAACATGTTTATAGATTGATATTTTTCTGGTCCCTTAACTCTGTAGTCAGTTGTTTTGGAAAATATAAACTTTCAGTAAAGTTTTTACTACAAATTTCACATCCATGCTGGAATTGCTCATATATACTTTTTGACCGGCTGGTAGCCGCTGACTTGCTATTTATGAATCACAAATGAACATGGCTTCAGCTAAAATGTCTTTAATGAAGAAAAAAGTCACCTTCATTTTTTTTAAATGTACTTTTTACAAATTTAAATGATGACAAAATGTGTAAACATAGTAGCAGGTTAGGGTAATTAGGCAAGTTATTATATATAACGATGTATAGTATAGCTATTTAGTATAAGGTTGATTTCTTCTGTAGACTATCGAAAAAAAAATAGCTTAAAGGGGCTAATAATTTTGACCTTAAAGTGGTTTTTAAAAATTTAAAAACTGCTTTTATTCTAGCCAAAATAAAAGAAATAAGACTTTCTCCAGAAGTAAAAATATTATAGGAAATACTGTGAAAAATTGCTTGTTCTGTTAAACATCAGGTGAGAAAAAAAAATCAAAAGGGGTTTAATAATTCTGATTTCAACTGTATCTAGACAGAATACTAATATTAGAATACCATCATTAACCATTTGTTGTTTATTGACAGGCCCTGGCTACAAGAAACGAAGTAAGAGCCCCCGTGTCTCCGACAAGAAGAAGCCAAAACCCAAGAAAATGGCTCCTCTGCGCATTAAACTGGGAGCAATTGGTAACAAGCGGAAGAAGAGCAGTTCAGTGAGTGTTTGTGTATAACCCACTTGCACATGAATGTGTGTTGCGGGCAGGGTGTTTGATCGTGTATGTGTGTGTGGTTGAAATGCAGAGTGAGGAGGTGGATGAGGATGACTCTGAGCAGGAGAACTCCAGCGTTCACAGTTCTTCAGTCCGCTCTGACAGCTCAGGACGGGTCAAAAAGAATAAAAGGGGTCGCCCCGCCAAGAAGAAGAAAAAGGGTGAGAAATAGTGTGTTCCTATTACCACTGCAGGTCAATCTAAACTCCTGATATATGGGTTTTTTTCACAGACACAAAGTGTATTAAACTAAATTTTCTTTTACATCAAATGCAAAAATTATTGATGTGATAGAAGTTTTAGTTCATTGCCGGAGTAATAATTACCTTTGGTGGTTTGAATGCTTTTATTGGTTAAAACAGATGTAGACATTATGCATCAGAGGGGTAAAGTTAATTTTGTATCTCTCTCCATATCTTTCTTTCTCAGCGCTGGGCGATGAGGATGGCGATGGCTATGAGACTGACCATCAGGATTACTGCGAGGTGTGTCAGCAGGGAGGAGAGATCATTCTATGTGATACCTGTCCCAGAGCGTATCACCTGGTGTGCCTTGAACCTGAGCTGGAGAAAGCACCTGAGGGCAAGTGGAGCTGCCCTCACTGCGTGAGTCACTTCCTCCCAAACCTTCAGGATCACAGATTTTTAAGTGCCCCTGTTATGTTTTGTGATTGTCACCTTTTATGTAGTAGTTAGTATAATGGTTTGTCATTGTAAAAGATCTGTGGAGCTTCAGAGATCAAAGCAAATATGGAGTATGTTCTCTCATAACGAAAAACTGATTGTGGACTGTCTTAAATGAGTACTCTTTAGTCCTTATCATCTATCCACAAACAGCGTCTGCCAAACACCCGCCAAACACTGTAGTGTAGCTGAGTCTTGGTGGAGTTTGGTTTTCAGTGTGTCAATAGACATGTTTTCTGTTCTGTGAATCAAATCCACTTTGCATGAACTTCAAAAAGGAAATGAAATGATACAGTAACAGTAAAACGGATGCTATAATTACTGTTTGTATCAATGTGTAAAGAAGTGTCTCTGCTTTGAAATATAGATATGGTTATGCTCATTTGGTTTATAACCAGGGTGCAAATTATACATTGGCGATCAGAGGGGGCGACTCTTTTGGTAAGTTTCAGTGAATGAAATGTATCTATTTATTTAAATGAGATTAAATTTATTAATAACACGTATTTACCTGTAAGTTTTCAGTGTTTTAAAGGATATTTGATGTATTCTGACATACAGTTACCTCTGATTATTTCAGGTTACTGTAGCTCAAACTATTCAAACTATGTGTCTAATTTTACTTTACTTTTAGGCTATATGTAAATACAAACGCCTATTTTACAAGTAAAGTGTCTCGTCACCCCTTACGATGTGCATCGCTGTGCATCTGCTGGTTTAGACTGTTGAATGATTCTTGCAAAGACTGATCGGTGCGATTATGCACGAACCCCTATAATGGTATGAACCATTATAGGGGTGGTCAAATGCAAATTTATATATCTATTATTTTAATTATTAATACTATTATTTAAGATACCGATCAGGGAAAACTATTTCTCGCTATTAAAGGGCTGACTCCCCCCCCCCCCCCCCCCATATACCTTGTTTTGATGTCCTTTATGGTGGATTAAGCGTTAATTAGGAGGGGGGGGAAGGGGGGGGGTTATACCCCCTGTTATTTGCACCCTGTTTATAACATGCTGTAAGCAGTAGAACAATCACAACAAACCTCGCTATCTAAGGGCGCACTCACATTAGGGACAGTTGCCTTGAACTGTGCCGAAGCACGATTGTCCTCAAATTGCATTTTTACCTACCGGACCTCAGCAAGCTTACATCATAGATGAAGCGACTGTTCAGTTTAACAGGAAGAGAGGCGCTCTCGCTGAGCACAGAGGAGCTTGCTTCAGTTATATCGTTTTGTATTATTTTTAGAGGTTTGGGATGCAGTGACATGCAGTCAAACACTTTGCCGAACAGATTCACCACTTTTGACGCTCATAATAAATAATCGCAAAAGTCCCCATACTGGAGGTATTAGGAGGTTTCCTGAAGATGCAGCTGACGTGCAGCGAGGGGTTTGCGTCTTTAATAAACGATGACAGTTTCTGTTAATTGAAAATGAAGAATGATTAATAAATCCGTATGAAACAGTCTGTTAAAAGTGACGTTGCGTCTCCAGTTTCAGGCTCAGGCACGGTTTGCACTCACACCACAAGCGTACTGCACCAAAGCCCAAGTGAACCGCGCTTTGGCACACCTCATCCAACTGGTCCAGGGCCGGCCAACTGAACCGTGCCTAAGCCCGATTCAGAGCACTCACACTTCTCAAACGAATCGGGAAACGCGCCTGGGCATAGTTCGGATAGCATAGTGTGAGTACGCCCTAAGCAACCAGAGTAAAAAAGGCTCTCTGAAAAAGGGTTTTTATAGTGCTTTCACACTAGCACTTTTGGTCCACACCCGATATTGTTTGACGTCAGAGTACGGTACGCTTAGCTAGTGTGAACGTTGTCTTCTGAACTCGGATGCTCACCCGTGAACCGTAACCGAGTCCACCTGAAAGTGGTGATCTGGGGTACCAAACGTTTCAGTTAAAGCTGTGACCGTGATATGCGTACATCTCCATTTTGGTGCTTTGCTTTCGTGGCCATCACCTAGCAACAGCTGTACACAAAATAGCTGCTTGATGGCGCAAGCGTACCGGGATTCAGAAGGAAAAAAGACAATGTGAACACAAACCAGCCGATCGGAGACTTGGGTTCGGACCAGGCATTCGGACAAAGTGTGAAAGCATCCTTAGACAGAATGGATCTTTTAGACCGTTTTAGACACTGTGAAAAGAGGTGATTTTGCAATGAATATTATAAGAAAATAAACTCTTGGATGCGTAGTCACACGGGTGTGATCAGTCTTGACTGGTCTCTGGAGCTGCGATCACACTGGTGTGTTTAGAACTGTCAGTACATCAGCTGCAAAATACAAATCTGCTTTCCCATGATGGCTTGCACTGAGCCAGAGAAAGATGTGAATTGTGCATGTCATAAATCAAAATTTATCAGGGTTTATGTCTATTTTAGGTTTCAGACATTTTAATGCACATAAGAACTATCAAAACATAACATTTTGGTTTGGAAATTGGATGATGTGCTTTATTGACATCAGATTCACACAGTTTGGGTTACTAGAATGTTTACTCTGTTCTTCTCCCAGTTAAACAGTCACTTGCATGTATTTTGGGAGGAGTTGATGAATTAACATGTTGTAAAATCAGTAGCTCTAATCTATCCACTACAGCTCAAGCTAATATGGTGGCCCCTCTCTCATCATAGATCAAATAATATAACATTTTTAAGCCGTTTAAATGACAAAATAAAACACCAACATTGTATTAAAAAAAGAAACTGCCCTCAAAAAGCAGATATGGGGCATTTTAAATGAAAGATAATGCTTTCCCCACATTTTTAAATGAGGAGGTCATCAAAAAGCAGGTCATCTTTGTTTAGGATCTTCATATTGAGCTGTTCTAGATTCTTTGTAATGACAGTGTGTATTTTCAGGAGAAAGAAGGGATCCAGTGGGAAGCAAAAGAAGAGGACTTTGAGGAATTTGAAGAGGAGTGTGACGATGTGCGGGATGTGGAGCCAGGGCTTGGTGGAGAGGAAGAGGAGGACGACCACATGGAGTTCTGTCGAGTGTGTAAAGACGGAGGAGAGCTGTTGTGTTGTGACTCCTGTCCGTCATCCTATCACATTCACTGCCTGAATCCTCCACTGCCCGAAATCCCCAATGGAGAATGGCTCTGTCCACGCTGCACTGTGAGTAATGCTCAGCCACTATACAGCTGTTTCTCTTCTCACAGTGCATTTAAGATGTAGATGACTTGTTCTTCAGTCGAACATTAAAGAAAAATAGCTGAAAATGTGGCCCTTTGGTAAATATTAAAGTCAATGGCTACTGGCACAGTCAAAAAAACAAATACAGGCAACACAAAATTAATACCTCATGAGTTTTCTAAAGCAAATCGATTATTTATTATTACCTTTAATCCGCAGCCTCTGAAAATAATCCTGAACACATTCATGAGGGATCTTTCCTGGACTGACATAAATTAAACATCAGGAATTGTTAAAAGTCAATCTTTCCTATTGAGATGCACATAAATGTTATCTTAGAGCTCATTCACACTGAATGTGTCTTTGCCTCTAAAAACACGAGTGGCAATGATTTGGAATGTTTGAATGGAAAAGCACAACATAAAGCACGAGGGTATCCAGACACAAGTGCCTGGCCCATAAACAGAAGCTTGTATTATTTGCTTCGGCTCCGTGCTTCTTATTGTCCACTGCTATGGAACTGACAGTGATGAGCTCACTGCATGTAAAAGTTAATGATCTTTTAACTTAGGATGGGGTCTAAAAAATGAGACACAAGACGCAAGTGTAACAGTCACAAACATCTGTTATTTGCATGTTTACATTGAAAAACAATAGACAAGTAGCAAAAAAAAAACACATTCTTTGTGAACAGCCCCTTACTCTGCTATGTAACTGTAGTGTAACTGCAGAAGTAAGTACCGTTATACTGCAAATGTAAATTTTTGCATAAACTATAGATGAATTACCACGTTTGTAAACATTCAGGATGCGCGCACAGGGAGGTGGCAGAAAAAAAATGGGAGCGCTAGCATTTACAGCGAGGGAATGACATCCGATGCGGTACAGAGTTTGTTGTTGTCTAAGAAATAAGTTATATTGATTACATATTATATATATTATTTACATAATGCTTTCAGCGTATTATAACAGCTTGTCACCCAGTGATAAGCACAGTGATTCAGCAAAATTAACGTTAAAGTGAGCGGCGTTCATCTGACAGGTCCATTTGTGATAGCACCCAATGAATATTGGATAAGACAAAATGGCCAAGCATCCAACCCGAAATATACAATCTCATTGAAGTTCCAAGTGTTTTAACAAGATGTGTGGTCATGTGCAAGAAATAATGTTCCATGATTACCAGATTCAAAAATATGTTGTGCTAAAAACCGAGGTTCTGCCTAGCCAAAGACAAGGAAAAAAAGACCAACTACTGAAGAAAAACTACTGCATTCTGACAGAGAACTGCACCTGAACTTACGGCAGGGTATGAGAACTTACACATAGAGGTAAAGTTGGTTTTATATTCGCACATTCGGACTTTCTCCTTAGTAATATAATTTCATAAAAGTATTATTTGCAAAATCTAAGTAGCGAAATCATATTAGCAGCCAATGACTTATCAAAGTACAACATTGTTGACAGTCAAATAAACAGTTTTCAAGTCACACTTGCAGTTTTTTTCTGACCGAATATTCAAAGTGCCATGGTAAGCAATATAGGGAGTGTGTCACAAGTTGTCACTAAATGAATATAAAACCAACTTTACCTTATTAACTTACACTTTCACATTTCATTGTTAGCATTCAGTGTCCGGAATTCACCATATGTAACCGTTTTTGCTGAAATCATTGCTGCAATCAAAAACGAGTAATGTGTCTGATTTTCCGATGTGTCGTTAACTTGCCTGATATAACATGAGAACTGCAGAGTCCAGCATTTTTAATTAGGTCGTCACTACATTCAGCTCTCTTTTAGACAAAGACGTCTGTATTCGGCATTAAAATTTGACATCCTATTGCACAACCGACATGTTTACTATTGCCACCAGTCTCTTTTTGCAACCAGATACCCGTGTGACGTATGTTGGTAATTCGTCTATACTTCTAATGTTTATTTCTTGTTGTATTTAAAGTCTTGTATTTTACAATACTTTATTCATTGATGTTTGCTGGCAGTGTCTTTTATGCAGTTTGTTGTTTATCTTAAGTCTCATGAAAACCTTGAATTAAAAATCTGGATAATAGAAACTATTTCAGTATTTAAAATGTTTTATGCAAGTTTAAAAATGTAAATGGAAGGTTTAGTGAAATAATTATGTAGTTTCACAGTTCACCAAGGTATCTTGATTGACCTATAACAATTTAGCCTTCCATATATTGGACATACTTTTCAGCTCACATGCTGTTTTTTACCTATAATGTAGGAATTTATTTTATTTATTTGTACAGGGACGATGTACAACATCACTTGTTGTGCCAGAGTTGCTATAAAGCTAAATGTATAAAAGGAACAATAGTTTAAAAACTTTAAGAGAAAAATGTCAAATAGCATATATAATTGAAGACAACTTTATCAGCCCAATGAAAATTTCATTCTTGTTCAAATATTTCCCAAGTGATGTTCAAGAGAGCAAGGAAATGCATCACAGTATTTCCTATTATATTTTTCCTCTGGAGAAATTATTATTTCTTTTGGTTTGGCTGGAATAAACAACAACAACAAAAAAAAAAACAATAATAGGTCAATAACAACTTAAAAATAAATTAGATTTTTTTTGATCGATAGAGAAAACCACTGTTTTCCAGTGACTTGCCTAATTACCCTAACTTAACCTATTTAGCCTCGTTAAGCCTAATAAGCAGAATAACTAGTAAAATATTATGTTCTGTCATTATGGCAAAGGCAAAAAAATTAGTAGGGATGTCCCGATTAGCCCTCAAATCCGAGTCAATTGATTTTGAGTATCTATACTGAAATGATACTGAAACCCGATCCGATACTACAATCAAGTAATAAATAAAAAATTCTTCACTTTTGGTCTTTAGTGTAACAGTAAATATTTAAAAAATCTAATATAAAAACAGATAGCACCTCAACTTAAATTACCCGGCAGGCAATCCCAAGTTTGCACATCTCACAGTTTTCTATGGCAATGTTGTCGTCATCAAATTTATATTTATTCAAGCTGCTCCCGTGTTCTACTTTGCCGCCATTTAACCAATAGCATCTCTGCGATAAAGTATGCCGCATGTCAACACAGTTGAAGTCAGAATTATTAGCCCCCCTGAATTATTAGCCCTCCTGTTTATTTTTTTCCTCCAATTTCTAAACATTGTACTTTTAATAACTCATTTCTAATAACTGATTTCTTTTATCTTTGCCATGATGACAGTACATAATATTTTACTAGATATTTTTCAAGACACTTCTCTACAGCTTACAGTGACATTTAAAGGCTTAACTAAAAGAATTAGCTTAAAGGGGCTAATAATTTTGACCTTAAACGGGTTCATAAAAAAATGTAAACTGCTTTTATTCTAGCTGAAATAAAACAAATAAGACTTTCTCCAGAAGAAAAAATATTATCAGACATACTGTGAAAATTTCCTTGCTTTGTTAAACATAATTTGTGAAATATTTAAAAAAAAAGAAAAAATTTAAAGGGGGCTAATAATTCTGAATTCAACTGTGTATATATATATATATATATATATATATATATATATATATATATATATATATATATATATATATATATATATATATATATTCGAGCCCTGATCGGGATGTAACATCCGATTTCGATCAAGTCTGAAACCGCGTGATCAAGACCGATTTCCGATCTGGACACCCCTAGAAATTAGTTATTAGAAATGGCTTACTAAAATGATTGTTTAAAAACGTGTTGAAAAAAAAACTTCTCTCTGAGAAATATTTGAAAAAGAACCAAAATACAGTGTGTACGTTGTGTTGTCTGTTTTTCAGTGTCCACCAATCAAAGGACGAGTGCAAAAAATCCTGCACTGGCGATGGGGTGAACCTCCACCCCCAGTTCCCGTCCCTCCACCTCCAGACGCACCCCCTGATGCCCCGCCCCCTCCGCCCATGAAAGGTCGCCCCGAGCGGGAGTTCTTTGTGAAGCTGACGGCACAGTCCTACTGGCACTGCACCTGGATTACTGAGCTACAGGTGCGAGAGTAAGACACCAGTGAGACAGATGTAACTCTTACAGCATGTGCAGACTTTTCTCTCATCCATCTGTTCTTCCTCAGCTCGAGATCTTCCACTCGGTGATGTTCCGCAACTATCAGAGGAAAACCGACATGGATGAGCCGCCCAGCCTTGACTACGGCTCTGGGGGAGAGGAGGATTCTGGGAAGAGTGAGAAGCGGAGGGCTAAAGATCCCCAATACGCCATTCTAGAGGAGAAGTACTACCGTTACGGAATTAAGCCAGAGTGGATGATAGTGCACAGGATAATCAATCACAGGTGTGTGTTTTTTTGTGTACCTGTTTTCCAGAAAATAATTTGCATGGACTCAAATTTGTGTTTTAATAGGAAAAAATAAATAGGCATAAGTAGCATTGGTGTATGCACTTTTAGAATTTAATAAAGAAATATTGGAAAAAGAGTTACAGGTTAGAGATCCTCTGAACCATATAGTGTATGGTCAAAAGTCTAGTTGCCTTTCCAAGTGTTAGGAATAACAAATAATAACTTGACTTCTAGTTGATTATTTGGGATCAGAAGTGGCTTATATGAAAGGCAAAGGCCTCTAGATTACGCTTATTTTACCAAAATGAAAGATGATCATTACTTAAGCTCCCATGAGCTTGGAGGACTGCATCCATACATCTCTGCAATGACTCAAATAACTTATTAATAAAGTCGTCTGGAATGGCAAAGAAAGCGTTCTTGCAGGACTCCCAGAGTCCATCAAGATTCTTTGGATTCATCTTCAATGCCTCCACCTTCATCTTACCCCAGACATGCTCAATAATGGTCATGTCCGGTGACTGGGCTGGCCAATCCTGGAGCACTTTGACCTTCTTGCTTTCAGGAACTTTGATGTAGAGGCTGAAGTATGAGAAGGAGCGCTATCCTGCTGGAGGATTTGCCCTCTCCTGTGGTTTGCAATGTAATGGGCAGCACAAATGTCTTGATACCTCAGGCTGTTGATGTTGTCATTTACTCTGCAGACGTCTCTCATGCCCCATGCTGAATGTAACCACAAACCATGATTTTTCCTTCACCAAACTTAACTGATTTCTGTGAGACTCTTAGGTCCATGCTGGTTCCAATAGGTCTTCTGCAGTATTTGTGATGATTGGACAAAATTTACCTTCTGCCACTTTTTCAATTGATCAACTAGAAGTTAAAATTTGTTGTTCTTACAACTAGGATCGACGACAAGACACACTCTCATGTGTCATCTTCGTGTTTTTCATTCTTGATGGTAATTGCATTACATAAGTCACAGCATGTTTCGGATGATAAAAAAAACATGATTTATGTTTCAGAAAATACAGTATTTGCACTGTCAGACAAATAAATGTGTGTGTGTGTGTTTGGTTTTGCTAGATATCACAATATGGAGACCAAATGTCCCAACAAGTATAATAACTGACCTTGTGGGGACATTTTTTGGTCTATATGAGGAAAACAACTCATAAATTATACAGAATTTTGAAAATCTAAAACCGCAGCATGTTTTTCTGTGAAGGTTGGGTTTAGGGTAAGGGGACGGAATGTACAGTCTGCACAGTATTTGTAAAAATAATTCTGTCTATGGTATACAACAAGAGAATCCAACATGTGTGTGTTTGTGTGTGCAGTGTGGATAAGAAGGGCAACTACCACTATCTGGTTAAATGGAGAGACCTGACCTATGATCAGTGCACCTGGGAAAGAGATGAGCTGGACATCCCTGAGTTTGCTCTGCACAAAACGGCATACTGGAGACACAGGTGCAGTCACACACTGTCACAAGAGTTTAATAAAAACCACCAGCAATTAAAATCATGTTGGCAAACCTGTATTTATTTAAACCTGTGTTTATGCCAAAAAAGAGACGAGTATCATTTTACAGGGTTCATATGGGTGCTGGAAATCATTGAAAATGTTTGTATTTTAATTTTTAAGGTTTGAAAAGTGCTTAGATTTTGGATAAAGTACGCGAAACTGCTTGAAAATGTAGTTGTGTTGCTTTTAGGAAATTTTCTTACTAAATAGGTAATCAACTTTGCAAATAAAATTATAAAAAATAAAATTAATTAGTATAAAACAAACACTCAGTAGTCTGTGCACTTGCCTGTAGCATGATTTGCCTGTCTTTTTTATCTGCATCAGTTCACGAGGGAACAATGCATGAAACTTAAATAAATATAAATTTAAAATGAAACCTGACATCTTTAAGAAATAAGTAATTTACATTAGGAGAGTAAGTGACGCTAATCCAATGTTGGGCTTGTGGCAAACATGCCTTAGAATACTAGAAAAAATAGCACCTGATATAATGTGAGGAAGTAAATGTAAAGTATATACACTCACCAGCCACTTTATTAGGTACACCTGTCCAACTGCTCATTAGTGCAAATTTCTAATCAGCCAATCACTTGGCAGCAACTCAATGCATTTGGGATGTGCTGCAGTTCAAACCGAGCATCAAAATGGAAAAGAAAGGGGATTTAAGTGACTTTGAACGTGGCATGGTTTTTGGTGCCAGACGGGCAGGTCTGAGTATTTCAGAAACTGCTGATCTACTGGGATTTTCATGCAGAAACATCATTAGGGTTTACAGAGAATGGTCTGAAAAAAATATATATTCTTCTGTGAGCGAAAATCCCTTGTTTCACTCAAAGAGGTCAGAGGAGAATGGCCAGACTGGTTCAAGCTGATAGAAGGGCAACAGTAACTCAAATAATCACTCGTTAAAACCGAGGTATACAGAAGAGCATCTTTAAATGCACAACATGTCCAACCTTGAGGCGGATGGGCTACAGCAGCAGAAGACCACACCGGGTGCCAATTCTGTCAGCTAAGAACAGGAAACTGAGGCTACAATTCACACAGGCTCACCAAAATTGGTCAATACAAGATTGGCAAAACCTTGCCTGGACTGAGCAGTCTCAATTTCTGCTGCAACATTTGCATGGAAGGGTCAGAATTTGGTGTCAACAACATGAAAGCATTGATCCATCATGCCTTGTATCAACGGTTCAGGCTGCTGGTGGTGGTGTAATGGTGTGGGGGATATTTTCTTGGCACACTTTGGGCCCATTAGAACCAATTGAGCATCATGTCAACGCCACAGCCTACCTGAGTATTGTTGCTGACCATGTCCATCCCTTTATGACCACAGTGTACCCATCTTCTGATGGCTACATCCAGCAGGATAACGTGCCATGTCATAAAGCCTGAATCATCTCAGACTGGTTTCTTGAACATGGCAATGAGTTCACTGTACTCAAATGGCCTCCACAGTCACCAGAGCTCAATCCAATAGAGAACCTTTGCGATGTGGTGAAACGGGAGATTCGCATCATGGATGAGCAGCTGACAAATCTGCAGCAACTGCGTGATGCTATCATGTCAATATGGACCAAAATCTCTGAGGAATATTTTCAATACCTTATTTAATCTATGCCACAAATGATTAAGGCACTTCTGAAGGCAAAAGGGGTCCAACCCGGTGCTAGTAAAGTGTACCTAATAAAGTGGCCGGTGAGAGTATACATGTACTATATATATATATATATATATATATATATATATATATATATATATATATATATATATATATATATATGCAATTTGGCACAGTTGTAAAGTGTTTGAAAAGTTTAAAAATGCTCCCTTGGAAATGCTTAAATCTGACCTTGGAAAAGGTGTAAGTACACAGTAATTAATATGGATGATACACCAAGTCCTTATTCAATGTACTACATCAATGTTGAACCTCTATAAAATGCTTTTCTTGTGTTTTTCTTGCATTATATTCTGAAAGACGGATTAATCAATGTTCTGTTTTTCAGGGAGGCAGTGATGAAGGAAGATCCAGAGAAGCCGAGGAAGATGAGGAGGAGAGAGGAGAACGATGAAGCTCCAAGCACACCTGTTAATGATGTGCGTGGCTGTCATTTCTGCCTTGCATGCCATTTAGTGAACTCTAGTAGCACCTAGTCGGAATGGTTTGCTATTTTATTTTAACAGATGGAGCATAATTTAGCAAATGCTTGAACATAAGTATAAGGCTATTTTTAGCCATTCCCATTCCTCAGTGTCTCATGATCCTTCAGAAACCATTCTAATATGGTGATTAGAATTAATTATTACTTATTATCATCACTGGTAAAAGTAGTTGAGCTGATTATAATGACTATACTCTTCCACCAGCCCACGATCAAGTATGAAGAGCAGCCGGAGTTTGTGACGGAGACAGGAGGAACGCTGCACCTCTACCAGCTGGAAGGCCTTAACTGGCTGCGCTTCTCCTGGGCTCAGGGCACAGACACCATCTTGGCTGATGAAATGGGCCTGGGCAAGACTATCCAGACCATTGTATTCCTCTACTCACTTTTTAAAGAGGTCTGTATTAGGACATGCTATTTTATTGGTTCCAAATTTAGCTTTGGAGGTCTCCTACAATAGCCAGAAAGTCAGAAACACTTTATTTTCTTATAATACACATTACAGCAGTATTGTTTTTATTAGAGTATTAATCAGAATCATGTTTTTTTTAACTACTTTATTGCAAATGCCTGATTCCCCTGATTGGTCAGATGGCCCAGTCTGTTGTGATTGGTCTACTGCTTACAGTATGTAACGCAAACCAAATGCCTATCATAAAACATCAAAGCATTAACAACGGTACCAGTTTTATTGAATACATTCAACCCTGATTCACTGAAAATGCATCCAAAATGAATTGCTTTCACAGCAAAGAAAACAGCAACTTCTTAACATGTCGACAGCACAAATCAAACTCTCCCAAGCCTTAAACTACAGAGTTTGCGAATCAAAGTTAATGTACGGCATATAAATACCATAGGCTTCCATTATGCACATTTCAACACTGGCTTGTTAGGAATATGCGCCCAGGGCTACAGTTTTGAGAACTGAAAAGTGCAGTTTTATAAACTAATTTCGAGAGGAACATAAGCAGGTCATTGACAAGGCTAATTCATCATTGACAGTCATAAAACTATGCAATCAGAACATGAACAAGCCCCTATAAATAATCAGGTATGTCCTACCCTGTTATTTCTCTGGATCTTCAGCATCCCTCCACCACCCTATCTCCGCACTTTCAAATGAATTTACTTAGAGGGGAACGTTCTGAGGTTCTATACACTGCACTCGAACCCCTCTTACTCTCACTTTTCTGACAAGGGGAATAACACGAGTTAGAGTGTCTTTTTGAGCTCAGAGCCCTCTAACTGGACAGCACAGCAAATACACAGAAGTATTATGTCAACTATCTGTAAGTGCGAAATCTTGAAATATGTGATTGCGGGTACAAATGGCAACATAGGCTCATTCTGAAAGCGTAGCTCTATATATGTTTCTGGAGACCGTAAATTATGTAGCCAGAGGTCTGTATGGCTGCATTTTATTTTCATTTTTTATAATTATTTTTTGGGGGTTTTCACTTTTATTCGATCGGACAGTAGAGAGAATTGACAGGAAAGCATGAGGAGCAGAGAGAGGGGAAGGATCGGCATAGGACCGCAAGGTGGAATCGAACTCAGCTCGCCGTGAGCACCAGAGTGCATGTGTCGACGCACTAACCACTACACCACTGGTGCCGACTGCTGCATTTTATTTTTTAAACGAACGCTACGGAGCGGTATGACGCCATTCCTTTTCGCGCTTACCAGCTGACCGCTTACCTCCGTATGGACAGCTTTCCCACTGTAACCAGTTTGTCCAATTAGCTTGCCATGTTTGTCAGCAGACTTGAGACGCAGAGGAGTTGATCACGACGACAGGGTTTAAGTCCGGTGAAGAACGGTTCCAGAAAGCAGGTAAGACAAAAACAGAAGCCAAAAAATAAAATAAACAAGTAAATAACAGGGTGAGAATGTGGTAAAATCTGAAAACATGGTAAAAATCAGACGAGGGCTTTTCTTTTTTTGAATTGCTTTTGAAAATTGTTGGTTGGGTTTAGGGAAGTGGGTGGGCGGGTCAATCGATAAAATTGGTTGGGTTTAGGGAAGGAGGAGGGTGGGTCAGTCGATCGGCCAGTCAGTCAGTCATTCAGTAAGTCAAACAGTCAGTCAGCAGCGACCTCTGGTGGGTTTATGCGAGAACAGCAGGCCCAAATGCCTCTTGCTAGAGAAATTTGAGATCTCAAAGAGCGTACACAGCTTCTTGTGGATTCACGAAAACAAAAGCTGCAAAAAAAACATAACCCCTGGGACACATTGCATGGTCTCTAGAAATGTATATAGAGGTACGTTTTCAGAATGAGCCTGCGTTGACAAATGGCTGCATTTTTGTGTAAAATGAAAGCTACAGGGCGGTACCGCATACTGCTTACCTCTGTGTGGACTTATTTTCTGCTGTGACTAGTTTGCTTGATAGCTCTCCACAAATGGCATCAGAATTGGGGCATTGAGCAGAGTAGACTGGGGTTTTAAATGGTGAAGGATGGTAACCAGGAAAAACAAAATCAGTGTGCTAATCAGTGTGCTATCAAAAAAGCAGTGTGCTATCGTGGTAAAAGCCCGCGATAGCTTTTCTCTTCTATTTTCTTCTTGAAAACACTAGTGGTTGGGTTTAGGGAAGGAGGCTGGTGGGTCAGTCGATATCAAGCTCATATATTAAGCATGATGACAAGCCGAACGGATGCGCATGAGAAGAACGATGTGATCGGCAGAAATGTACATAGCAGCATCTGGTGAATTTACAAAAAATTGCACGTATGAGAAAACATGCCATAGTAACGTATTTGAGCTTGTTAAAAATGTACATGGTGCCCTCTAGTGGATTTGTAAAAACAAAAACTGCATGAAGACATAGCCCTGGGTACATATTTCTCAGTTCTCAAAAATGTAGCCCTGAGCACATATTCCCCATGAGCTTGGGTTTGGCAAGGCAACCCATGCAGATTTGTGCAGAAATTAAAGCTAAAACTAATTTTAGACATTTCAGATTTAACTGCCTTCAGCATGTTATTATAAAATCGAGTATTATTACACACATGAAAAATAATCTCTTAAAAAAGCATAATTGGGACATTTTAAATGACAAGTGAAGTTTTGAATTTCCTCTCTTACATCCTGTGTTCCTCTGTCCATCTTTCTGTATCTCTCGGCCCATTTCTCTGTCCAGGGTCACACTAAGGGGCCGTTCCTGGTGAGCGCACCACTGTCCACAATCATTAACTGGGAGAGAGAGTTTGAGATGTGGGCTCCTGACTTCTATGTTGTCACTTACACCGGGGACAAGGACAGCCGGGCCATCATCCGCGAAAACGAGTTAACTTTTGATGACACGGCTGTAAAGGGAGGAAAGAAAGCCTTCAAATTACGGGTGAGGAGGAGAGGATATATTACTGCTGATTGTAAACATGAAAGTTAATTAATTAATTAAAGGGAAATTAATTGAAGCCACAATAAAGGATACCACATGAAGAGGAGACATAATATTTGTGAAGCTTTGAATGATGTTATTTGGTTTTGTAACAATAAAATAAACATAATAACCATTCTGTTTTGTTTTCTAGAGAGAAGCACCTATTAAGTTCCACGTTTTACTGACATCATATGAGCTTGTGACCATAGACCAGAACGTTCTTAAGTCCATTGACTGGGCCTGTCTTGTAGTGGATGAAGCTCACCGTCTCAAAAACAACCAGTCTAAGGTACACTGGTTTTGTGAATTTTTCTTGTTTTCTGTCTAGTGTATATTCGGTTTGTTTGAAAATACAGTAATAAAAAAGGTAATTAAGTCAAATATTAGAATTTAATATGGCTGCTTTATATTGAAATGTATTTAAATGTGGAATTTAACAGCCAATTACTCCAGACTTCATTGTCAACTGATCTTTAAGCCTATTCAAATATGCAGATTTGGTGTTGAATAAACATTTTTGTTAGAGTTGTGCTACTTAATATTGTTTTGTGAAAACGTTAGTACATTTTGTCAGGATTTTTTGATGAAAATTGAATGAATGAATGAAAGATTTCTTTCATTATTCCTTCAAGTGACTTTTAATCAATTTAAAGAGTCCTTTTGGAAAAATTGTTGTAATTACTTTCAGTATTAAATATCTCTCCATCCCCAAATGTTGTACTCTTGTCAAAATTGTCCTAAAACAACAAGAATAGGTGTTGTTGAATAGTTTTAGGACAAAAAAAGGGAGATGAGCCACTTTAAATGTTGGCTTCTGTATTTTGAGGATAATCTTCACATACACTGTAAAAATGGCTGGGTTTCACACAAATTCTTTATGTTGTCCCAACACAAATCGATTAAGTTAATTCAGTTTTTACAAATTTAAGTAGAACATAAAACAGTGGTGCAGTGGGTAGCACATTGGCCTCACAGCAAGAAGGTCGCCTGTTCAAGCCTCGGCTGGGTCAGTTGGCATTTCTGTGTGGAGTTTGCATGTTCTCCCCGTGTTGGCATGGGTTTCCTCCAGGTGCTCTGCTTTCCCCCACAAGTCCAAAGACATGCGATACAGGTGTATTGGGTATGCTAAAATTGACCGTAGTGTGTGTGTGTGAATGAGTGTGTATGGATGTTTCCCAGTGATGTGTTGCAACTGGAAGGGCATTTGTTGCGTAAAACATATGCTGGATAAGTTGTCGGTTCATTCCGCTGTGGTGACCCCAGATTAATAAAGGGACTAAGCTGACAAGAAAATGAATGAATGAATGAACATAAAACAATTAATTTGTTTCCAAAACATCCTTTAGAATTGTGCTGTAAGAGCCATTCTTGAGTATATAGAGATTGCTCCACAAAACCAAATACCTGCTAACCTTGCTTTTCATACATTTTTTTTGTGAACAACCTTTTTAGCTGAGTGTAATATTAATTTTGTGTGTGTTTCATTAGCTGAAGTCTGTTGTTGTGGTGTGTTAGTTCTTCAGGAGACTGAACGACTACAAGATAGACCATAAGCTGCTGCTAACAGGAACTCCACTCCAGAACAACCTGGAAGAGCTTTTCCATCTGCTCAACTTCCTGACACCCAACCGCTTCAAGTAGGACCCAACACAAAAAAGCATGCTCATTTACTCAAACAGACTCACAAAATCACCAAATTTGCATAGTAAAATGTATTATGTTATCTAATTCTGTGATATGCCAATTTTAGTGTGCCTGAAATTATGTAGGCTTCACATCAACACAGGCATGTTGTAATAATTTCACTTCTAAATCACTTTGTTTCTGCAATCCCTCAGCAATCTGGATGGTTTTTTAGAGGAGTTTGCAGACATCTCTAAAGAGGACCAGATCAAGAAACTGCATGACCTGCTCGGCCCTCACATGCTGCGGAGACTCAAAGCTGATGTGTTTAAAAACATGCCAGCAAAAACGGAACTGATCGTCAGAGTGGAGCTCAGCCCCATGCAGAAGTGAGACCCATATATCATTAACAAAATGTGTTGCCTTCAGACACAGTAATACAATATATTGCTGTAAAGAAAATGTGCAATACTGCTGTGATAGGCTCATCAAAATACAGTGAAAAAATACAGTATTATCTAAATTACTACTGGTCTACTGACAACACAATTATCTGGGTTATGTTATGTAATTCATGTCAATAATAACATGAATAAAATACAAATATAGATATTTATTCTGAGATGCCAAGATAATATTGTAAGTGGTGATAAAAGCTTCATGAAAATTCGATATGTGCCTAGTTGACGTTCCATTATAAAAGCGTTTCTCAATCCTGAATAGGACCCCCTAATCTGCATATTTTGAATGTCTTATTTAACACAGCTAATTTAGATAAGCATCTCATTATAAGAGCTCTATGGCTGTGTCCGAAATCACTAGCCACTCAAGCAGGTGCTATATTTGAATTTGAATTTAATACACGACAGTTAGAAAAGTACATTCTATACAGGGTTTGACATTAACTTTTTTCATCACCAGCCACTGTGGCTAGTAGGTTTCCAACATTACTAGTCACTCGCCATTTTCACTAGCCACACTTTTGTTGTTGGGAAAATGTATTTTAAATACATAAATATGACTTTGACATGCTAAAATTACTTGATTTAGATTTTGTGTTATGTCCACAAGCCTTTGGACGCAGCCATTGTGTGAGACACAGGGTGCGTCTCAGTCAGCACCCTTGTTCAGTAGTCAGTGCTATTATCAGGTCGTAAGCTTTTTTAAGTGCTGAGTCAAACGCATAATTCTTCCAGTGCACTTATACGTTCACACCAATACACACTATGCTATATTAGGAATCACATGACTCAAATCATCAAACGTAATGACAAACGAGAGATGCTTTGCTAAAAATAATCCAATATTTATTTAATTTCAGCATGAACAAAAATAGCTAAATAGGTTAGAAACTTTCTATGAAAACATACAGAGCCTTACAATTTCTGAAATGTAACCATTTACAAAACAAAAATACCTAAAATATCCATTTAGGCCTTATTTGGGTTCATAAACAATATGAAACATACACAGTCAGTACAAACCACTCATTTTTATTTTTCACCAGCAGATCTTGTCCGTCCGAGTTTATAATAGTCCAAAAGGCGATGATAATAATTAGACATGGCAGTTTGTTCATGTTTTAGGTTGCTGAAAGAATCATTTGCTCCTTTGTTTTTACGAAAGGATTGGATGTCAGAAGCGCTTCAATAATCATGTGCACATTATTATCGTCAGCTCAAGAAGTTTGTTATTTCAAATATAAATGTGCACGCGAACCATCGGGAGCTCTCTGGAGAAAGTGAAACCACTCGCTCTTTTCGATGACCTCGTAAATAACAACACACGGCAGATCAGATTTTTTTGGCTTTGTGGCTTTTCATCAAGACGATGACAAGTTTTGTTTGAGCTCGGGTCGACCATGGCTCGTTATTATATGTATATATTATAATGATGTTATGTCTCGGCTGTGTTTTTAAAAATGCCGCTTCATTTGTTTTCATTCTCCTGGCTTGTGCACGCGCTAGTGACGTTTTTCTGTAAACCAATAGCGTTCAGCTGTACATCTGGCTCTGCCATTTGTTGTACTAGGTACCCTCTGGAAAGGGTACCCAAACAGTGGTACAGTATGGTTCCTTTTTTGGTACATTTTGAAAGTGGAAACGGCCATAAAAGCATACCGAACCATACCGCACCATACCACTCAGTGGAAATGGGCCATAAGACGCAGCCACAGTGTGCATTGTTTCCTAGCCTCTTCTTTTTCATTACTCTCTACTTGAGCTCAAGAAACCTTTATTTCACTTCAGAAAGTTCAGTCTCAGATTTACACAACTGCATTACCTGCAGAATTTTACTAGAGAAGCGGGAAGTGTGACAATATACCTCCATAAATAAATACAAATTAAGCAAAGCAATGTCTCGGCAGTTCGTAACTTTTTGATTTAGTGGCTAATTTGTATTAATTCGTATGATCTCATTCGTACAATTTAGTATGATTTGCTCATCCCCCAATGATGGTTGGGTTTGGGGGGTGGGGTTTGGTGCCATGTCTCCTTTTAAAAATCAGACATTGTCGTACGACTGAACTCTAAACTGACAAAATGTAAAATAATTAATATATTCTCATGAGATGAGACTGAAGCCAACATATCACACACTAAAATGCCATTTGAATGAAACATACATGCTCCCTTCAAACTGAAATTATGACGGAATGTCCTGTAGAGTCCACTTTGCAGGGCACTTGTTGTCAAATTAGAACAAGATCTGACATAAACCGAGAAAAATAGCACAAGGACCAGGATTCAGAACCAATGCAAGTATTGGAAAAATGAGAACCCACTCCAGGAGACTCGTTTTAAGCAGAATTCTTTATTGTGTTGGTTGTTCTTCAGTCAAATCAGCATCTTCAAAAGTAATGAAATCAGTTAACTGAAACTACATCTCTTATTGTGCTTGCCAAACTAAACCATTCAATGCAAAAAGAGCAGTAATGAATATACAATAGATGATGAGAGAAGTTATTTGTGTGTACTCTGTGTGTAAACAGAAAATACTACAAGTTCATTCTGACACGTAACTTCGAGGCGCTGAATTCCAAGGGAGGAGGGAACCAGGTGTCTCTGCTAAACATTATGATGGACCTAAAAAAGTGCTGCAACCACCCCTACCTCTTCCCTGTCGCTGCTGCCGTAAGAGCACACATTAGATTCATGACACCTACCATAAATCATTTAACTTTGAGCTACATTGGTGCTAAAGTAACTGATTTAGTGTGAAATACTGCCACCTGCTGTTAGTGTTCACATGCTGTCCAAATGTTTGTAAAGAAAATTAATAGCTGCATTTAGCTTTTTTTTCTGTGTGGGTGCGTTTGCATATGCATCCTAGACTGTTTTGTTGTGTTTGTGTGCTGTAGGAAGCTCCCAAGACACCAAGTGGAGCGTATGAAGGTGTTGGGCTCACTAAGGCCTCTGGGAAACTCATGCTGCTGCAGAAAATGCTCCGAAAACTGAAAGAACAAGGCCACCGGGTGTTAGTGTTCTCTCAGGTATGAGCACATGAGTAAATATATTCACGCAGCCTGCTCTTTACACGATACTAAAGATGCTTTGCTTTATTTGCTATTAGGCTCTCAAACTGCAGTGTGTTTAGTGCCCCCAGGTGGTGCACAGTTTATAATGTTGAAATTATTATGCTAAGCATTTGTTTTTAAAGGGATAGTTCACTCAAAAATAAAACTTCTGCCATTATTTACACAGATTTATTAAAGAATGTTAGGAAAAAAGCTGGTAAAAACACACAAAAAGCTGTATTTTTCCAACATTTTTCAGAAAATCTTGATTTGCACCAACCTGATTTCACCAAGGACATGTTCCTAGAAATACATCAATGTTAATCCTGGAACAACATTCCAATCAGCCAATCAGAATTTAGAAGTTTAGCGTTTATGATAAGTTTAGGCTTACAGTTAGGTTTTTGCACTTCTACGTGAGTGTTATCCAGCTATTATTCTTTGATTTTGGGAATAATTTACAGTTATGGTTGGGTTTAGGGGTTGGGAATAGGTATGGATTACATTTTCCAAAAAAATGATGTTCCAGGATCAACATAGATGTTAATCCAGGATCGCATAGTTAGATCACACTCTCCATGCCAGATAAATAAGAGCCCCGGATGCCAGATCCTGTCAGAAAATGTCTGTTTTTCTGGGTATCCAGAAAACAAGCCAGTAGAGCCACTTAATACCCAAACCTGTTAACCAGTATTCAACTAAATAACAATAATAATAATAATAATAGTAGTCTCCTATCAATATACAGTAGGAGTTGACTTTGAAAGCCAAAGAGGAGCAGAAGCAGGAGATAAAGTAATGATGATAAAGAAAGAGCAGAGTTTATTTAATAATCTTAGTTGCGGCTTTGTCTGACCAGGATAAACCTAACAAGTGTTATTTTACCACAAGGAACAACAATGGAAAATTACTGCTTTACATTGTCTAGTGACAATACAGAACTTAAATTAGAGACATTCTCTTATCTCTTACTCATGAAAACCAGTGTTGCTTAAATCCACACAGTCATGAGATTATAACAATATGGAAAAATGAAATAATAATAAAGCAATAATTATTGGAAAAGAGTAATAAAAAAATATAAAATGACAGATAATAATTATTAATAGTAATCAAATCATTGACTAATAATTAATAAAATGACATAATGATTATTATATAAATGACTAATGATCATATGATTAAATAAAATAATTAAATGAAGAATAAATTAAAATAAAGGGGGATGTGGTGGCGCAGTAGGTTGTGCTGTCGCCTCACAGCAAGAAAGTCGCTGGTTTGAGCCTCGGCTGGGTCAGTTGCCATTTCTGTGTGGAGTTTGCATGTTCTCCTCTGGGATGTTTCCTGCTGGATATGTTGGCGGTTCATTCCGCTGTGGCGACCTCAGATTAATAAAGGGACTAAGCCGAAAAGAAAGTGAATGAATAAATATAAGCTAATGAAAATAAACACAACACAAATGAATGGCTGCTTTCTCGAAACAACACACACACAGGTTTGCTACAAGGATTCTCAGATCCTTAGTTAGATTCTTCAGCATCGTACTTGGCAAAATCATGACCTGCTCTTGTTCTTTGCTACTTGAACTACTTGAGTATGAATCAACAGTGAGGACGTGTTAATTTTTGGGTAAACTTTACCTTTAATTGGTGTTTACCATGTTTTGTTTCTAATTAGCATTCTGTTTGAGTAAAGCTATATGCTTCTGATCATTGCAGACTAATGTGGAGCAAATGGCTGGCTAGCTGCTGCTTAGATGGACTGATTTGATCAGTTGAAGGACTTGGTCTAAAAGTTTGATTTGTATCATGTAGTTATACTTTTACACTCTGTTTCCACGTCAGATGACCAAGATGCTGGATTTGCTGGAGGACTTCCTGGATTGTGAGGGTTATAAATATGAGCGGATAGATGGAGGCATCACTGGAGCTCTTCGTCAGGAGGCCATCGACAGATTCAATGGTAAGATACTGTTATAAATAATATCAAAGTATTATTTTATATTATTCATAAACCGAATATTTTGTGCTTGATGATATGGTCTGGGTAAAAATGTTGATATATAGGCGACACGGTGGCTTAGTGGTTAGCACTGTCGCCTCACAGCAAGAAGGTTGCTGGTTCGAGTCCCGACTGAGTCAGTTGGCATTTCTGTGTGAAGTTTCTCCAATTGTTTGTGTGGGTTTCCTCTGGGTGCTTCGGTTTCCCCCACAGCCCAAAGACATGCGCTTAGGTGAATTGAATAAACTAAATTGGCCGTAGTGTATATGTGTGACTAAGTGTGTATGGATGTTGCCCAGTACTGGATTGCAGCTGGAAGGGCATTCTCTATGTAAAACAAATGCTGGAATAGTTGGCGGTTCATTCCTCTTTGGCGACCCCTGGTTAATAAAAAGACCAAGCCAAAATAAATTGAATGAGTGAAATTGGCCATAGTATATGTGTGTACATGTGAGGGTGCATGGGTGTTTGATAAGTTGCCGATTCATTCCACTGTGGCGACCCATGCTGATTAAAGGGATGTTTGACCCACAAATGAAAATCCTTCATTATTTACTTTCCCTTTATGAGATTCCTTCTTCTGTTGAACACAAAAATAGATAATTTGAAGAATGTTGGTTGCTAGGAGCCCTTGAATTGCATAGTAGGATAAAAATTACTACAGAAGTCAATAGGGCCAGCTACCAGCATTCTTCAAAATATCTTTTGTGTTCAACAGAATAAAGAAGTTGAAAGTATATTTGAACAAAATATTCATTTCTGGGTATAAAATATTCATCTCTTTAAGCCCATTATTGAAAAATAATGTGGCGCTACAACCACCAGTAGGTGTCAGCAAGTCCCTGTCTAATAAGTGAATCTTTGAATTCATTCAACACAACACAAGAAACAGCAGATTTTTATTCTGAAGAACACAATTGCTTTATTAGGAACTATTTTAATTGATAAAACTGTAATATTGTGTGTAAAATGTAATTAACTCAGTAATTCAATATGTACTGTAGCATTAAGTGTTATTTTTGTATGGTTTCATATGTTTTTGTATATATTTCTAAGTTATAATATAAGTAATATAACAGTATAATTTGTAGTTTAATAAAGTTGAACATGGCTTTGTCTGTCTAATATGTAGATTCGAATGTCATCAAGCTGTCACCTATTTTTAACACCTTTTGTTTACAGCATATGTTGAAAAGATCCATATAAAATTGAAAGCTTTTAAGAAAACATTTAAGCATTTATTAGCACAATAAACATTTATTCTCATTTATTAGAGTCTGTGAGTGGCATCTGATGCTTGACTGCATCAGAGATGGGAAGTAACAAATTACAAATAGATTTGATTTGTCCAAATAGACCAGATTTGTCTGGTATCAGTACTTTACTGCACTATTTTATTTTACCCTTACTTTTTACATTTACTCCTTACATTTTTACACAAATATCTGTACTTTCTACTCCTTTCTAAACCAGGCCGTTCCTTTAGTTTTCCTGTGTTTGGTGTCGCGAAACTATAATTTTTTTGTCATTGCACAAATTGAACACCTGTTTGATTCTGTAAATCAATTTTTTTCATTGCCTGCATGCTTTGTCAACCCTTTTCAGTCTTCATTTAAATTAGTTTAACAAATATTTTAACATCAAAATTATTCACACTGGGTTATTTATGAATAATATTATAATGAAAAAGCATCAGGAATTTATGATGCCAAAAAAATTATTATTGTTATTGTTATAATTTTTGTTTTGCATAGAATAAATGTATTAACAGCATTAATGACTATATCCATGAAAGAAAATATCCACAATACCCTGGAAAAACAAACACTAAAAACATGGGATATTTAGATTTTAGTTTTGAAGATACAGAAGCAGCTTTAGCCGAATGCTCAAAATAGTACAATAAAGTATTTATTTTAGTCAAAAACAAATGTTTTGGACAAAATTAAGTGTTAATCGAAGACGTTATATAGGCCTCAATTTTTTTTAGAGTATATGAATGGACATTAATGACGGTTGTTGTTTTTGATTTAAAAGCAGCAAATCTACATGCTGAACGCTGTGAGTTTGTGTCAGGATGATGTTGTGATGATTATGTGTCATGATGATGTTGTTTTGCAATATTGCAGAGTGTGATGCTGCTTGGCTACTTTCCTATTGAAAATTAGCAAGAATTTTTACATCAAAATCAGAAATGTAAGTTATTTTGTATAAATGTATTGATATGATATAAGGTCTAGTTGCCGACGTGAAACTAAAATGGTAAGTAGTAATGGATACTTTTTACTTAAGTACATTTTTGAGGCCGTACTTCTTTAATTTTACATGAGTACAAAAGTGTAGTCAGTACTTCAACTTTTATCCGAGTTGTTATAAACTTGAGTATCTGTACTTCTACTTGAGTAAAGCATGTGTGTACTTTTGCCATCTCTAGACTGCATGAAACGTCTACTGTGAACTCAAAAACCCTGAATTCAGCACACATATTATTGCATGAAATAAATTATGAAAGCAGTTTGACTAAAGCAGCTCCAAGCACTTCTAGAAAGATGCAGTAACACAAAATCTTGTCTGAATGATGTGATTTGCGTTCACTGGGCTGTAATGTGTCAATCAAAGTAACAGTATGAGTTATGTAAACACAGTAACAATGTAATCTACATTATTAGAAATTAAAACATACAGTCCTTAAGTTTGTCCTTTAAAATTCTCTCTCTCGATAGATGTTCATTTACTCTGGATGGTACTTAAATGGTCTCATTTGAACCGAGATGTTTGTTAACAACTGAGCCAGAGGTTTGGTTTCAATAGCAATTCAAATGTCACTGCAAAGTCATCTTTTCTCCCCTCACTCTTCCTCTCCTCTCTTCCCAGTCCAAATGGTTGATGATGAATGTGTGTTTTGTGAGTTTTTCTTTTGTTTGCAAGACTCGATCCATTCCGCGAGCTGTTGAGTCAGTTGTTTTTCAGATGTTGAGAAAAGCTTGTGCCAAATGCTGAAAGCCTTATCTTAAAATGGCAGTTGATTTATTTTATTGTCGGGTAAGCAAAACCTGCAATTTACAAGGACAAAATAACCCGAGAACAGACACGGTTGGGTTTACAAAATCTGGATCCGTTGTTGAGTTTGATTGTTACAAAGTGTGGAAAGACACATAAACATTTGGTGCTATAATTGTAGCTTTTGCATTATGTCTGGTGGGAGAATTTATTTGGATATTTTGTGGCATCGAGGTCGATGATTGTGCTGTATTGACATTTTAATCACTTGTGTTATTTGTTATGATGACTTTTTGGGTGGCCGAGATGTGGGATCGAATCTAATATCGCACAATGAGTAACTCCATATCACTGTAAGGAATTTAAAAAGTCCAAAACGACAGCAAACTCACGTCTTTTCAGACCCAGTTGTTTCTCATCTTGACAAGTTTGCGATACATTCTGAATTTTTGCATGTCAATTCATCAGTCACGTACAACTTCAACCTACTCATTGATAGCCGCACAGACATGTTTACACAATGATATTTACAATTTATGCTAAACCATATTAACAACACAGTTAATCACTGTTAGATGAATTTGTCTGTCTGTCTTGCAGCTCCTGGTGCGGTTCAGTTTTGTTTTCTCCTCTCTACGCGAGCGGGTGGTCTGGGCATCAACTTGGCCACTGCGGACACAGTCATCATCTTTGACTCGGACTGGAATCCTCATAATGACATACAGGTAATGCTGGGTTTTCTGATGACCAGTGCGCCTGGATAAAACACAGTATTTCACTAGCCATTATTTGTTTGTATACTATTAAAGATGACCATTTAATCCCAATGGTCACTATTGTAATTGTGTCTTTTTGTGTGTCTAAAAGTATTGTTGTTGTCTTTGGCCAAGAAATTCAACCTTTAAATGAAAAAAATAGTTTTGATTAAAATATTTCACATGACAAGATCCGTTTACATACTTCCTGAAATAAGAGGTGGAGATTTGTTAGGTCACTATTGTAATGGGTAGTATTAATATGGGTAATTACTGAAATCAGTTGAAAGTGGAAGTGACATGATGTCATATGCCTTTCTCGGAATATCTTTTCTGCATTTAACTCATCCAAGTTTACACACACACATGCACCAATGCAATTCTGATTATGCTTTTCCCACTTAAACACTTAAACCTCTCTGTCTCTCTCTCTCTCTCTCTCTCTCTCTCTCTCTCTCTTTCTCTCTCTCTCTCTCTCTCTCTCTCTCTCTCTCTCTCTCTCTCTCTCTATATATATATATATATATATATATATATATATATATATATATATATATATATATATATATATATATATATATATTCATTTATTTATAAAATATACCTCTATAGTAGGGCTTTTTTATTTTTTTATTTTTGCTGGGATATATACACTAACCGACCACTTTATTAGGTTATGCCTTCAGAACTGCCTCAGTCTTTCCTGGCATAGATTTAACAAAGTACTGGAAATATTTCTCAGAGATTTTGGTCCATATTGACATGACAGCATCACACAGTTGCTGCAGATTTGTCGGCTGCACATCCATGATGCAAATCTCCCATTCCACCACATCCCAAAGGTGCTCTATTGGATTAAGATCTGGTGACTATGCAGGCCATTTGATTACAGTGAACTCATTGTCATGTTCAAGAAACCAGTCTGAGATGATTCGAACTTTATGACATGGCGCGTTATCCTGCTGGAAGTAGCCATCAGAAGATGGGTACACTGTGGTCATAAAGGGATGGACATGGTCAGCAACAATACTCAGGAAGGCTTTGGCATTGACATGATGCTCAATTGGTACTAATGGACCCAAAGTGTGCAATGAAAATATCACCCACATCATTATACCACCACCAGCAGCCTGAACCGTTGATACAAGGCATGATGGATCCATGCTTTCAAGTTGTTGATGCCAAATTCTGACCCTATCGTTCGAATGTCCAACAGAAATCGAAACTCATCAGACCAGGCAACGTTTTTCCAATCTTCTATTGTCCAATTTTGGTGAGCCGGTGAAACTTGTAGCTTCAGTTTCCTGTTCTTAGCTGACAGGAGTGGCACCCGGTGTGGTCTTCTTCTCCTGTAGCCCATCCGCCTCAAGGTTGGACGTGTTGTTAGTTCAGAGATGCTCTTCTGCATAGCTTGGTTGTAACGAGTGGTTATTTAAGTTACTGTTGCCTTTCTATCAACTTGAACCAGTCTGGCCATTCTCCTCTGACCTCTGGCATCAACAAGGCAATTATGCCCACAGAACTGCCGCTCACTGGATATTTTCTCTTTTTCGAACCATTCTCTGTAAACCCTAGAGATAGTTGTGCGTGAAAATCCCAGTAGATTAGCAGTTTCTGAAATACTTAGATCAGCCCATCTGGCACCAACCATACCACATTCAAAGTCACTTAAATCAGCTTTCTTCTCCATTCTGATGCATTGAGTTGCTGCCATGTGATTGGCTGATTAGAAATTTGCATTAACGAGCAGTTGGACAGATGTACCTAATAAAGTGATCAGTTATGATTACAGATTTCATTCATTTACATCGACTTGGATGATTAAGTCTTATTCTATGCGGTGCATCTGCATAAATGATAAAAAGTAACAAACAAAAACAAAAAACAGTGCTTTATGGTTTCCTGAACAGTATTCAAGTTCAGAAATTGAACAATCAAATGTAAAATAACATGTTCATTATTGTATAAATAATTTAATAAAATCATATTTAATAATATCTTAATATTTTAATCTTTAATAAATAATCTAATTCTGTGATGTGACTATTGCACATTGCGATCTCGATGCTCAAATTATATATTGTTCAGTCCTACTATAAAGGTATATAAAAACCTACATACACCTCATAACTCACATGTGTCTGTGTTGGGGAGGTCTAAGGAATGAAATGTATATTTTCAAATTACAATACAGAAATTGTATTTAAATGGATTAAGATAAAGCAGCATCTACTGAATTTATGAGTATTGCACCAGACAAAAAAAGTTGTGTAGTCTTTTTGTTCATGAATACCTACAAAAAGAAGACGTTTGTTTCTTTTGTTTTCTTTGTTGTGTTTGCCACCTAGTGGACACTTTAAGAACAGACTTATGAAACAGTAGCATTAATATGAAGGCACATTTACTAGAAGATTCTTGTTTACATGAACTTCAATTTGATCTCTTTCTCTCAGGCCTTCAGTCGAGCTCACCGCATCGGTCAGGCCAATAAGGTGATGATATACCGCTTTGTGACACGAGCTTCGGTCGAGGAGCGAATCACGCAGGTGGCCAAAAGAAAGATGATGCTCACACACCTAGTGGTGCGGCCCGGATTGGGCTCAAAAGCGGGATCCATGTCCAAACAAGAATTGGACGACATCCTCAAGTTTGGCACAGAGGAGCTCTTCAAAGATGAGATCGAGGGTGAGATTGATAAGAGAAAATAATTGATGGATTGGAATAAATACACCAGTGAATCAACAATTTGATCATTCCTTGATTTGAAATGTTGATAAAAAAGCTTTCAATGGACTAGGTTTGCTATACTAAAGGTTCACCAGAGTGTTTATTATTTTGTTTTCAGCAGGGGACAATAAAGATGATGATGGCAGTGTAATACACTACGATAACGCAGCCATCGAGCGTCTGCTGGACCGCAGTCAGGATGCCACCGACGACTCTGACATGCAGAACATGAACGAGTATCTGAGCTCCTTCAAAGTGGCCCAGTACACTGTCAAAGAGGATGACAAGGTGGGAGATGCTTTTAGGTATCAAAATGTGCTATAACGCAGGTGTTGATTTAAAGGAACACTCCACGTTTTTTGAAAATAGGCTCTTTTTACAACTCTCCTTGAGTTACACTATATATATATATATATATATATATATATTTATTTATTATTTATTTATTTTTTCAATGTTAACAGACTTAGGAAATGCTAGTGGAGGTTATAGACAT
This sequence comes from Danio aesculapii, assembly GCF_903798145.1. Taxonomy (NCBI): domain Eukaryota; kingdom Metazoa; phylum Chordata; class Actinopteri; order Cypriniformes; family Danionidae; genus Danio; species Danio aesculapii. The sequence goes on along the minus strand of NC_079441.1, from coordinate 18,914,533 downwards.
TGGCAAAGGACCTCGAGCTGGGAATGAAATAAAAAAAAAAATGTTTCCATTTTTTAATCCATTCAACCAACCTTGCCTGCTGCATCCATGGTGCTGCAGTAAAGTTCATTGATTATTACACCAGAATGAGAGTATACTGTAGTTCCGAGCCATATCGGCCTAGATAATAGCAACTTTTCTTTTTCCGTCAGTCTTCTGTAACTACAGAATTGTCAATCTTTAAATCACAAAATTATCTAAACTCTTTTAACTATTTCATAAACTATTTTTATCTAAAATCCTTTTTGAGCGAGATGTTATTGGTCTAATCTGATTCAATCATCTATGCTAAGCTAAGCTAAAAATGCTCCCGCCAGAACCGGAGATTGGCTGAAAGGATTAAAACATTTCTGAAAAAGTGGACTGTTCCTTTAACATTGATATGAAGTAGACAGCATCTATCGTTTGTTGTGGATTTTACGCTTGTGCACACCGGGACGATCTATGTTCGCACTTCTCAGCGTTTTAAGAGATGGGATTTGACATTCATACTAGGGTTTTCACAATACCATTAATTCATTTTACGATTGTTATGAAGCGGACAGGAGACAGAGGTAAGGAAACGTTAGGGTGTTTATTAAATGACAACAAGGAGCACATGAAGGATAGCCAGGAGGATCAGGAATGATGTTGGGGTCTTTTCCTCCGTGGCTGGGTAACAGGAATACACGAGGATGGACAGCACACACCAGATACAGCTGACAGAGGATGACACAGACTTGGAAGGACTGGAAGACAGGACGATTCGGGTGGACCAGGAAGACTAGGAGGAATACAAAGAGAACAGGTAAGTAAAGCGTTTGTTTTAGCTGAGGATGACTACGCTGAGTGGTCGCTCAGTTGTCCGCTTTCGTCGAGACGAGCCCGGACAATGAGCGACTGGAGTGCTGTGCTTTTATCTGGTGCTCGTGAATGTGATGCAGCTGTGTGCTCATTAGAAGTCAGGTGATGGTGATCTTCGTGAGTGGGGATCGTGAGAGCCTGACCAATCCGTGACAGTACCCCCCTCCCCAGGGCCCGCTCCTGAGGGCCGACACCTCCGACGCCGTGGTGGTCTCCCTCTGCCTCTAGGCGCTGGGAACTCAGGGTGGCTCTCATGAAACTCCACCATGAGACTAGGATCGAGAATATCAGCTCTGGGAACCCATGTCCTTTCTTCGGGGCCGTACCCTTCCCAGTCCACCAGGTACTCCAACTGGCCACCACGACGTCGGGAACGCAAGATCTCCTTCACTGCGTAGACGGCTCCTTCTTCTAGGAGCAGTGGAGGAGGGGGTTCCTCTTCGTGGTCAGGCTCTGTGGAGGGAAGAACAGGATCGTGATAGGGTTTCAGGAGTGATACGTGGAATGTAGGGTGAATACGGTAGTGAGAGGGTAATTGTAGTTTGTAGGTGACGGGGTTAACCTGTTCCACGATGGTGAAGGGACCAACAAATCGGGGACTTAACTTGCGAGAGGGCAGTCGCATGCGTATGTCCCGGGTGGATAGCCACACCTTTTGTCCGGGTGTGTATCTGGGTTCTTCAGACCTTCTTCTATCGGCGGTTACCTTGCTTCGACGGACTGCCCTCTGCAGATGTTGATGAGCCTCGTCCCAGACTCTCTCGCTCTCCCGGAACCAGTGATCCACTGCGGGGACATCAGATGGTTCGCCATCCCAGGGAAAGAGCGGTGGTTGGAAGCCCAGGACGCACTGGAATGGCGTGAGTCCGGTGGAGGGTTGCCGCAGTGAATTTTGGGCATATTCTGCCCAGCCCAAATACTGGCTCCAGGAGCTCTGGTGACCACTGCAGAAGGTCCTCAGGAACCGTCCCACCTCCTGAATCTTCCTCTCTGTCTGCCCGTTGGTTTGGGGATGATATCCAGAAGAGAGGCTGACGGCCACACCTAGGAGCTTGAAGAAGGCTTTCCATAGACGTGAGATGAACTGTGGACCTCTGTCCGACACAATATCTTCTGGAATACCAAATGACCTGAAGACTTGATTAAAGATATTGTCGGCTGTTTCAAAGGCTGTGGGAAGACCTTTCAGAGGGATTAGTTTGACAAACTTTGAGAATCTATCTACGATGACTAGAATACAGGTATTACCTTCTGACGAGGGGAGGTCAGTGATAAAGTCCACTCCTAGGTGTGACCAGGGACGGTTCGGAATCGGCAAGGGATGGAGCTTTCCAGCGGGTAGATGACGTGGGCTCTTGGATTGGGCACAGTCCTTACAGCCCTGAACATATTGCCTCACATCCCTTGCCATGTTTGGCCACCAGAATCGTTGGGATACTAGCGAGAGAGTATTGTTGATCCCTGGATGTCCAGTGCCTAGCGAGGTATGTAAGGAGTGGATCAGATCTACCCGGTGTTCAGGTGGTATGAACTGCCGATGAGGAGGGCATCCCGGCGGAGCAGGGGCTTCCGGAGTGGCAACGACTGGAGGAGCGTTCCAGGTGATCGGACAAATGGAGATGTGTTCGGGAAGAATCTTCGTTGGGAGTTCTTCATGATCGTGATGCTCGTGTAAACGAGAGAGAGAGCGTCTGCTCTTAGATTCTTGGGTCCTGGACGATAGGAAATGGAGAAATCAAAACGTGAGAAGAAAAGTGACCATCTGGCTTGACGTGGACATAGTCTCTTGGCCTCTTTGATATATTGGAGGTTTTTGTGATCTGTGATCACCTGGAACGGATGTTTGGCTCCCTCCAACCAGTGACGCCACTCCTCCAAGGCTAGCTTGATTGCTAGAAGCTCCCTGTCTCCTATGCTGTAATTCTGCTCCGCCGGGCTCAACTTCCGAGAGAAATAGGCACAGGGATGCAGTCGGGGCGGTGTATCATGATGTTGGGATAATACTGCCCCGACGCCGGTGGTGGATGCGTCCACTTCCACCACGAAAGGAAGATTTGGGTCAGGATGAGTCAGGAGTGGGGCCCTTGTGAACTCCTTCTTAAGAAGGCGGAAGGCTGCGGCTGCTTCTTTGGTCCACTCCAGTCCTTTGGGTTTACCCTTGAGGAGATTAGTGAGAGGTGATGTAATCCTGCTGTAGTCCTTGATAAACCGTCTATAAAAGTTAGCAAACCCAAGAAACCTCTGGAGCTCCTTAATGGAAGTGGGTTCTGACCAGGATAGAACAGCCTCAATTTTCTTCCCATCCATACGTATACCGGTTTGGTCAATGATGTATCCCAAGAAATGAATCGACTTCTGGTGGAATGAGCATTTCTCCGCTTTGAGGTAGAGGTGATGTTCTCTCAATGTGTGTAGGACCTCCGCAACGTGTTGGCGATGTTCGGCCTCACTCCGGGAGTAAATGAGGATGTCATCTATGTACACTATTACAAAGTGGTGAAGAAACTCCCGGAGGACTTCATGAATGAAGTTTTGGAATACGGAGGGGGCGTTGACCAGACCGTAAGGCATGACCTCATATTCATAGTGGCCAGTAGGGGTCACGAATGCTGTCTTCCATTGGTCCCCCTCACGTATTCTTATCAGATTATACGCGCTGCGGAGGTCCAATTTAGTGAAGACTTTAGCTTCTCGGAGCTGTTCCAAAGCGGCTGGTACCAGAGGAAGGGGATATCGGTATTTTACTGTACCGTTATTTAGGACCCTGTAGTCGATGCATGGACGCAGCCCTCCGTCCTTCTTGGCCACAAAGAAGAAGCTTGAGGCGGCTGGTGATTTTGAGTGACGTATGTACCCCTGACTCAGAGCCTCCCTTATGTAATCTTCCATTGCCTGATTCTCTGGAAGCGAGAGCGGGTAGATCCTACCTCTTGGCAACTGGGCATCTGGAACTAGGTCGATCGCGCAGTCCCATGGCCGATGCGGCGGTAGCTGGGAAGCTCTCTTGGGGCAGAAGACATCATGAAAGGAGCTGTACTCCTTAGGAATGTGGATAGACTGCTTCTCAGGAGGACTCTCGACCGATGTTGTAAACAAAGAAATGGGGTTCCGACCTTGAAGAGGGAGATTTGGAAAACAGGTAGGTGTACATCCAGATCCCCATTTCTTTATCTCTCCTGTGCCCCAAGAGATGATGGGATCGTGCTTCACCAGCCACGGGCGCCCTAGAATGATGTCCATATTTGCACCCTCCAGAACCAGAAATTGAATCCTCTCTTGATGTAACAACCCCACTTGAAGAAGGATGTCTTCGCATTGTCGATGGATACGGGTCGAAGATCGAGTGCACTGGGTTATCGGTTGTATCTGGTATATATGCGAGGACGCCTCAGTACGTAGGTGGAGTTGACGACAGAGGGATTGGGAGATGAAGTTCCCTGCTGACCCGGAGTCGATGAGGGCTGTGACAAGGAGAGAAATAGAGGCAGTAGTTATTTGTACGGTGGTAGTAAGTGGTTTACATTGTTCAATATTCGTACTGAATACACTCACTGAAGTCCGAATGGGACGAAGGGGACACTCCATACGGGTGTGTCCACTGACACCGCAGTATAGACACAGACCCCGGGTCAGCCTCCTCTGTCGTTCCGCTGATGTCAGTCTTCCAGACTCTATGATCATGGGTTCTGGTTCTGGAGAGGCTGTTGACTCAGGCGATTGGAGGAGTGCAGACGAGGGGGTGATGGTGTCCTGTTGATAGGAACGGAGACGATCGGAACATCGGAGAGAATGTTGGATGAATCTCTCCAGACCCATAGTATCATCTAATGTGGCCAGCTGGATTCGGAGAGTGGGTTCCAAGCCGAGCCGGTACGTGGTCAACAACGATCTCTCATTCCATCCACTTGCAGCTGCTAGAGTGCGAAACCGGAGAGCATATTCCTGTGTAGATAGAGTACCTTGCTTTAGATGATACAGCTGCTCTCCAGCGGCTACTTCCCCATCAGAACGTCCAAACACCTCTTTGAAATACTCCGTGAAGGTAGTGATGGAATTCATGACCGGCCCGGCTTGGTTCCAGATCGTCTCAGCCCATTTAAGTGCAGGCCCAGAGAGTAGTGATACGATGTAGGCGATCTTTGACTTATCTGTGGGATATAGAGAAGGTTGCATTTCGAATATGAGGGAACATTGTAACAGAAAACCATTGCACTCCCCCGCTCCGCCTGAGTAGGGCGCTGGTCGGGCCATGGGACTGGAAGGAAGGGCCGAAGAAGAAACTGTGGAGGCGGAAGTGCTCGGTGCTGGTGGTGCGTTGGAAAGTGGAGCTGGTGGCTGTAGAATCCGCTTCAACTGGTCCACCAGCTCTTGAAAGTGATCGGGGGTGCTCATGTTGTCGTCGTTATGGGTCCGGGCTTCTGTTATGAAGCGGACAGGAGACAGAGGTAAGGAAACGTTAGGGTGTTTATTAAATGACAACAAGGAGCACATGAAGGATAGCCAGGAGGATCAGGAATGATGTTGGGGTCTTTTCCTCCGTGGCTGGGTAACAGGAATACACGAGGATGGACAGCACACACCAGATACAGCTGACAGAGGATGACACAGACTTGGAAGGACTGGAAGACAGGACGATTCGGGTGGACCAGGAAGACTAGGAGGAATACAAAGAGAACAGGTAAGTAAAGCGTTTGTTTTAGCTGAGGATGACTACGCTGAGTGGTCGCTCAGTTGTCCGCTTTCGTCGAGACGAGCCCGGACAATGAGCGACTGGAGTGCTGTGCTTTTATCTGGTGCTCGTGAATGTGATGCAGCTGTGTGCTCATTAGAAGTCAGGTGATGGTGATCTTCGTGAGTGGGGATCGTGAGAGCCTGACCAATCCGTGACAACGATACTTTACCAGCTTAAGTATCACAATACATCGTAGTATTGTTATACTGTAATTCATAACTCAAATTATAAAGAAAATTGTCAGAAATACTATATTTTACATGTTATAAAAGGTCTTGAATTTAATTCATAATTCCCTTTTTATTGTAAAAAGTATTATTTGCACGTCACTTCACCTAAAATTTATTCATTTTTTTGTTTACTTTTTAGATAACTGACCAACAAAAAATACATTAAAATAAAGATACAAATGATACCAAATGAAATTTGGTACAAAAATAGCATTTTTCCAAAAGAAAATAGGCTATATGGGGTGATAAAAATTCTTTTCTTGTTTTCTGTAGATTTTTTGGGTTTTTTCACCTAGTGTTTTTCAGTCTTATCAGGTTACAATCCAGAGTAATTCAAAATTTTACTTTGAGTAGTTCTTTTTAAGAGATTGTCTCTTAATTTGAATTGTCTCTTCTATTAAAATAAAGTGGTTTATTGTTGCACAAACATGTGAGCATTTTAGTGACTTTTCCACGTCCAAAATTATCTATTGTAGATAGACAGTTAATGACAATACTACCGTTTACATACTACAGCGGCACCACCAGTATTTTGGAGCCATAGTATCGCAATGCTACCACATTACCGGTAAACCGTGCAACCCTAATTCACACCCAAGAAATGTTCACCGGTGAGGAGCCGAGTGAACGTGCAAACTCTGCCCCTGATATTAGATGGCACTTAATGACAAACAGAAATACCCTGGTACACAAGGTGGCGCTGGGTGGGTTTTAAACCTCCTCTGTTAAAGCACAGTACACACAAACACCTGATCAAAGGTTTGCAGGAAACAGTAAGAAGCCATGAAAGAAATGAAATCAAATGAAACTCACCATCAAATCGTATTTGGCTACACCGAGTGCCACCAAGACATGTTTTACTGTAACTTCAATAGCTCAAACCACATGAACAAAGGTTTTTTTTAACATGGTGCATCAAAAAAAAAAAGGCTGAGGTACTTTTTAAAGAAATTACACTTTTACTCCTGTTTTTGTTAGTGGTGCCTCCGATGTCAATGGTGCCAGCAAAAACCATCCCAGTGTGCACCTGAAATAAAAAATAAATACATTTTTCCCTCCGATTTTTCTTAAAGATAGATAAAAAAAGATACAAAGATAGATAAGTAAAAAATAGATATACACTACCATTCAAAAAATCGGACGTTGTGATTGGATAACTAGACTAACCGGTTTTAAACACTGTTTTTTTTGTTCTAAAGCAAAACAGTCAAAGTGTATCACCATAATTATGTCCCAAAACTGTCTCACTCAATTGCACTCCTAAACATCATCCACTTCTGAATGCAAGATAACATGACAGTGTTTGTTATTGTGTTTGGCTTTTGTGCTCTGAGGTGCAAGTCATTTATTTTGCAGCAAAATAGGTGTCCTCGGTTGCAGCGACTTTCTTTTTTTTTATTGATGCTTTTGCCAGTTTCCCTGAGAAGCGGTGTGATTGTTCTGTTGAACAAATGAGATGGAAAGGACAGTTTCTTCATGAATGTTGGATGTGATTTTCTAACTTTCCACTTATGTTTAATTTGCAGCATTGGATGAAGACATCTGAAAAGCAGAAGTCTTGTGGTCCAATTTCCTCATTTAATTTTATTGATATCTGTGGAAAATAAACGGTAGATATTAAAAAGGCCTCATTTGTGTTTGTGTGTCCAGATAGAGGAGATTGAGAGAGAAATCATTAAGCAGGAAGAGAATGTGGATCCTGATTATTGGGAGAAACTCTTGAGGCATCACTACGAGCAGCAGCAGGAGGATCTGGCCCGCAATCTCGGCAAAGGAAAGAGAGTTCGCAAACAGGTCAACTACAATGATGCCGCTCAAGAGGACCAAGGTACAGACGAACATAAAATGACCTCGCTGTGTCACACCACACCTGATTTTACCACTTAAACATATTCCTAGACCTAATGAAATATTCACTGAGAACACGGTCATAAGACATATAGCAGGTATGCACTCATAAATGACTTTTGCTACTTGTTCAAACTACTTACAGTGCATCCGGAAAGTATTCATAGCGCTTCACTTTTTCCACATTTTTTATATTACAGCCTTATTAACTTTCAGAGCAGCTGAAGTTTTTCTGTAACCTTCCTCAGCCTTGTGCCTCAAGACAATCGGAGATCCACAGACAATTCCTTTGTCTTCATGCTTGGTTTGTGCTTTGACATGCACTGTCAACCCTGGTACCTTATCTAGACAGGTGTATGCCTTTTCAAATCATGTCCAGTCAACTGAATTTACCACAGGTGAACTCCAATTAAGCTGCTGAAACATCTCAAGAATGATCAGTGGAAACAGAATGTACCTGAGCTCAATTTAGAGCTTCACGGCAAAAAGGCTGTGAATACTTCTGTACATGTCATTTTTCAGGTTTTTTATTTTTCATAAATTTGCAACAATTTCAACAAATCTTTTTTCACATTGTCATTATGGGGTATTTTGTGTAGAATTTTGAGCAAATAAATGAATTTAATCCATTTTGGAAAAAGGCTGTAACATAAAATGTGGAAAAAGTGAAGCGTTATGAATACGTTCAGGATACACTGTATTTAAAATGAGCTGAAACAACACAATTCTTGAATATTTTTTGGGACAACTTAATTGTTTTATGTTCAATCCACTCAATTTTTTAAAAGCAGTTAATTTAATTGATTTGGTTAACTTAATCGATTTGTGTTGGGACAACTTGAAGCAATTGTGTGGAACCCAACATTTTTTACAGTGTACACTGAAAAAATTACATTTGTTGTTTGTTGAAATTACTTATTTAAAATGAGCTGATACAAAAAAATTATTCAGTTTTTCGGGGGACAACGTAATTGTTTTATGTTCAATGAACTTAAATTTGAGAACTTAATTCCTTTCTGTTTGCCCAAAAAAGATTAATTGTGTGGAACCCAGCATTTTTTACACATGCAGTGTTGGGAGTAACGCATTACAAGTATTGCATAATACGTAATAATATTACTTTTCTAAGTAACGAGTAAAGTAACACAACTTTTAAAAAATAAGTAATAACATTTGAGTTGTTTTTTTGAAAATGTAATGCAAGTTACTTTTTAGTTTAATCAATTAGCTTTTAAAAAATTAATTGCTGAATTAAAATTAAAGTAGCCTCAACAAATCACACTGTCAATGAGAGAATGTGTTCATTATTTTAAATGCATCGAAGAAAAAGAACAGGGGATTGTCTCAATGCACATTGATTTAACTTAAAACAAATGTACAAAAGTGTATAGCTCTGGGGTCAGGAAGTTCTCACATAACATTAGCCTAAAATATCATTTTTTAATATGTTTTTTTAAAGGTAAATGTAGGTGTAGGTTATACAGTATGTTGTTAATTGCAGTTAGCTCCTCTATTAAAAAATAAAAAGAACAAGTTCTGAATGGGATCAAGCCTCAGCTAGATAATAAAAAAATATCGCAAAACTAACCTAAAAGTACATAACGCATTGCTTACCATAAAAAGTAACTCAACTAGTTATTTTTTTGGGATGTAACTCAATATTGTAATGAATTACTTTCAAAAGTAACTTTCCCAAAACACTGGTAACATCGGTAGAGGTCTTTTTTTAAAGGTAAACTGTTTTATTAAAAAAAGAAAGTAATAACACACTAATAATAATAATAATAATACATTTCATTTATAATGCGCTTTTCTAAGACCCAAAGCGCTACAACAACAGAGAAATCAAACATGCAATAAAACACAATACATAAAAGTTCTAAAATATAAACAGAATAATCAAGAATGTAAAAATGCAGTCTTAAAAAGATGAGTTTTAGCATCTTCTTAAAACTAGCTAGTGTGGAAGCATTTCTTACAGAATAAGGGAGAGCATTCCATAACCTAGAAGGCTCTCTCCCCCATTGATTTTAGTCTACAGGGTGGCTGTTGAAGGGTGAGAGTATCAGCAGACCGCAGGGAACGAGAAGGTGATTTTGAGAGACAGTGTCACAGATATAGGAAGGAGCGGTACCATGTAGAGCTTTATATCCAAGTGTGACTGTTTTAAAAATGATACGGGACTGAACTGAGAGCCAATGCAAGCTATAAAGCACACCAGTAATGTGCTGCCGTGGTGGAGTGCGTGTGAGAATGCGTGCTGCTGAATATACTGTAGCCGTTTGATTAATTTAGCAGGTAAACCAACAAAGAGTGCATTACAGTAGTCAATCCTGGAAGTGACAAATGCATGAATGAGTCTGGTTGAGTGAGGTAAGACCTCATTTTTGCAATGTTTCTCAGATGATGAAAAGCAGATTTTGTAATGCTCTTGATGTGTAAGTCTAGTGATAGATGAGTGTCAAAAATCACACCAAGGTTACGGGCTTTGGTAGATGGACAGAAGACAGCATTATCCAGATTCAACTTAAACTCGCTATCTTTGAGAGTGGCTGCTGGTGTGCCAATAAGGAGTACGTCTGTTTTACAGCAATTTAATTTTAGAAAATTTTGATGCATCCATATTTTAATTTCCCGCACACACTCTGAGAGAATTGAGGCAGTAACAGATACATTGGATTTTGAGCTGATATAAATTTGGGTATCACCAGCATAAAAGTAGTATCCCAGTCCATATTTGCTGATGATATGCCCCAACGGAAGCATATAAATGCTAAAAAGTATGGGACCTAAGACCGACCCTTGAGGGCCACCATGGCACACCCGTTCAATATCAGATTGATTATTTCCCATGACCACTACTTGTATACGATCCAAAAAATAAGATTTAAACCAGTTAAGCACAGTGCCAATGATACCAAGCCATTTCTCTAGCCTATTTAACAATATAGAGGGACATACTGTGACACTACAGCCTGTCGCCATCATGCAAACATAAAACGTTTTTATTAAATGTAAAAGACATTCTGCATGACGAAACCACCTAAAACACTACATTATGGCTGTTCATAAAGCACACACACTTTATAAACACAAACACACCGGTGCATCTCAATAAATTACAATGTCATGGAAAATTTGATTTATTTTACTAATTCAATTCCAAAAGCGAATTTCACACAGATTGATACATTTCAAGTGTTTATTTTTTTAATATTTATTATAGATTATAAATTCAATATTTTATAGTATATTTATGATTGATTTGTAAAGCATTTCGTCAGCGTAAGTTGAATTTAAATGGGCTCTATAAACAAAATGGTAACACTTTATAATAAAGTTGTATTAGTTAATGCTAGTCATGCATTTACTAACATGAACAAACACAATAAACAAACACATTTATTACATTATTTGTTCATGTTAGTTAACGTTAGTTGTTCATTGTTAGTTTATGTTAGCTAACAGTGCATTAACTAATGTTAACAAGCATGAATTTGGATGTTAACAATGCATTAGTTAATGTTGAACTATGAATAATAAATAATAATATAAATACAAGTATTGTTCATTATTATAATAGTGGGTAGCAGGTTTGCCTCACAGCAAGAAGGTCACTGGTTCGAGCCTCGGCTGGGTCAGTTGGCATTTCTGTGTGGAGTTTGCATGTTCTCCCCCGTGTTCGCTTGGGTTTCCAAAGACATGGTACAGGTGAATTGGGTATGCTAAAATTGACCATACTGTATGAGTGTGTGAATGAGTGTGTATGGATGTTTCCCAGTGATGGGTTGTGGCTGGAAGGGCATCCACTGTGTAAAACATATGCTGGATAATTGGCGGTTCATTCCGCTTTGGTGACCCCAGATTAATAAAGGGACTAAGCCGAAAAGAAAATGAATGAATGAATACATTAACTAATGAAACCTTATTGTAAAGTGTGACCAATAAAATGTACTTACTCTAATTCAAAAACACAAACAATGTTTATAATAAAACATAAGTTTCTAATTCATCTATAAAAACTTAAAGTATCACCTCACTCTGCAGTGTTACTTATCTGTTTCGTTTTGTTTTCTTCTCAACAATGCACTTTTGTCAGGTGCAACTTATTTTCTGGAAAGAAAATGTGGTGTTTGGTATTTTGCATTTTTTCTTTGATCACAGCCACGCTCATACTCCATGAACTGTGTAAAACCTGGATGATTACATTCTCCAGCCTGAATGAGAACGATCCTTTGTGCTTTAATGGAAAAACATCTGACCGTCAGTATAAAAGCAGTCACATGATCTTCCTCAAATTCACTCATTTGATTAGTGACCTGGAAAGAGTCTGAATCTGAAATATTTGTCATGTTTGTCAGATACTGTGGATCGCAGATTTTCAGTGTGGTCTCAGACATTTGGACCCCAGCGTGTTTTTAATTACTCCAATCCTCCTGCCTTTTATTACAATAGAGCCGTGTTTACGCTTGTCATAGAAATGCAGCATATTATCTCGTTTAAATCTCTAAAATTACATCTTGTAGCAGTTACAGTCTCGGCATGTGGTTTACTACTTTACTTTTTGATTGAGTGGGAGAGAAAGACTATATCCCACACGCTGCTCTTTTGGTCAGGTTAGCCCAGCCGCATGCAGCTGACTCAAAAACGGCTACATCCACAACACCCAGGGGATGCCGAAGTGTGGCAACTTTTCATTTATGTGTCAGAAAGAGCAAAACAAAATGGTTGGGAAGAAGACAAATAACAGAAATGAAAAAGGAGGCTTTCGCTAGAACGAAGCAATATGGAATTTATGGTTTTGTGACTGTGCTTACGGCTACATAATTACAGTGATAACTAAGATAAACTGAGTACATACTGTATACTTTTCTCTGTGTATCCAAGCAGCCTGACTCGCATGGTTGTAATATTGTGGCACACCCTCTGCCAGTGTTGAGGAAAGTTACTTTTGAAAGTAATGCCTTACAATATTGAGTTACTTCCCAAAAATGTAACTAGTTGCGTTACTTAGTTACTTTTTATGGTAAGTAATGGGTTACTTTACTTTTGCATTACTTTTTCTTACCTGGCTGAGGCTTTATCTTTTTCAGAATTTGCAGGGTTTGTTTTTAAATAGAGGAGCACTGCAATTAACAACACACTGAATAACCTTTATATACATTTTAAAAAACACATCAAAAATAATAATGTAGGATAATGTTATCTCTTAAGAACTTCCTGAACACACAGCTATACCAGAGTGGCTGCGGGGTCTTAAAAAGTCTTAAAATGTCTTAAATGCCAAAAACTAAATTTTAGACCTTAAAAAGTCTTAAATTCATTGAAATATTGTCTTGTAGGTCTTAAATCATTTTAAATGGGCCTTAATTCGCCTTTGTTTATGCAAAGCTACCCGGTCGATTCAACACACATCCAATCATGGACAACTCTATTTATAACTAATATTATGACAGTGTGTTGTGCATACATTTAGTTTATCAAAGTTTAAATGTACGTGATGTTGAAAAAAAATAAAGGTCTGCTTGTTTTGACAAATGCAGATCTTTTAAAATAATAAGTAATCATTTTAATTTTCTTTTTTTTTTTTAAGTAATTAAAATATGTTGCTAAGAAATAACTAATTTGAATTAGTTTTTTTGATGGGGCAAGTAATTTTTTTTATTGCTGGGCTTTTACAAAAAAAGCCTTAGCGTTAAGCCCTATATAAGTCGAAAGTTTTATTCTTGATGGTCTTAAAAAGTCTTGAATTTGACTTGTTGAAACATGCAGAAATGTATACATTCCGTATATACAGATTATCGAAAGTTTAAAGCAATGTGTTTGCTACCTATGCACTTTTTGTCTTATTAGTAAAATCATTGTTCATTGAGACTATCCCCCTTTTTTTCTTCTTCAACTCATTCAAAATAAATATAATAATATTTCCATCGCAGAAATGTAAGGCTCCTAACTCAAATATTATTACTTATTTTTTTTGAAATTAGAAAAGTAATATTATTATTAGGGCTGGACGATATGGCAAAAATGCACTTTGATAATTATTTTCCATATTGAACGATAACAATTAGGTATGCTCTGATCGATGGGTCAGAGATCTGTATCGCTTGATAATCACATTTTATGACTCGATCGGTGCTCATTTATCTGGCCGATCACATGAACTAATCGTAAGTTTAAGTTTACGGGTTTACAAGCAGAGGAAGATGCATTTTAACTTCTTATGCATCCAAACTTCCAATGCACTCCAAACTTTTTCTTCATTGAGGCATGTTAAATTATTCTTCCATCATTTGCAATGTTTCCAAATTGCATTGTCAAATTGCATTGTCAAATTGCATTTCTTGCCTAATTTGTTATCTGCTTAATCTATTATTTTCTGTAAATCTGCTTCTGACCATGACGTGTCCACACTAAATGGTTATAAGAGACGGTTTAAGAGATTATATGCAACATCCTTCTTTTTTTCTTTTAGGAAAGGAGAAAGCTCCACTTAAGTATGATGCTTATTCTTTATGTTTTGTTATGTTCATGTTAAAGTTAAAGTTATATAAACGTTGAAGCATCAGAATCGGCACCCGGTATCGGGCGATCACCATGACGAGGAATCGGTACTCGGTATTGGCTCCAGAAATCCTGATCAGAGCATTCCTAAAAACAATATATATTTTGATATAAGTTGTTAAAGCTTCCAGATTTAAAAGAGTACCCCAACAATGACTGAAGCCACAAAAATTAGAGGGTCCATTAAATGGCAAAAACTTTTTCGACCAATAAATTTTCGGTGGCCAAAAATTCGGTACATCTCAATATTATCAACACACTGTTAGATTCCTATTGCTGCACATTTCTGCTTTGTGATTGGCTCTTTTATCACGATTTGATATAATATCGTTTATCGGCCCAGTCCTCATTATTATGTAAATCGCTTTACTTGTAATTCATTTACCCTAACACTGCCCTCTGCTGAATTTATTACATATGCACAGAGAACTGTCAAATGGGATTTTTTAAAAATATATGCTCCTCTAATTGACTTTTGTGGGTTTTCATTTTAGTTTCAGCAGCCCTGTGTTTTCCTGTATGGCTAAATCATTGTGTTTGACAGCAGGATTTGGACAGAATGTGTGTTGATGGTTAGATAAGTAGAGATACAGAACATTTCGTATCAAAAGAGCCAAATCTGAAATGATCACATCTGTCTTGCTTTCCACTGTTGGAGAGAGTCGCCAAACTGATGTATATGGTTTAGGTTGGGCTTCATTTCGAGGATTCTGGTGCAGGGAAATGATCTGACCACTGCGCTGTGGTTTGCATCGAGAGTTCATTACTGACAGAGCTCTTTTGTCTGTTCTGTTACAGAGTGGCATGCTGACATTTCAGATAACCAATCAGAATACTCTGTGGGCTCGGAGGAGGAAGATGAAGACTTTGATGAAAGGCCCGAGGGTGAGGAGCAAGCATACACACTCTGCCTTCCTATTTACCAATTGTTCATAATAATAATAAAAAATACTAATAAACATAACAAAGTAAAAGGCTTCAACTAATAATTCAGAATTTGATTTGCTTTGATTTATGGTTTCTTTTTAAGTGGTTGATAAAAAGGCTAAAATATCTCATGACTTTATTGAAAAAACAACTCAAGCCAAATCTAGAGATGAATCTTAGCTTTGTGGTGACTTTTACACATCCAAGCTCCGCTCACAAAGGAACAATTTTAGTAATAGTAACTACTGTACTCCACCATTAAAAGTGCAGGCTAAAGGGGTTCAGATTAACATGCCGAATGAACAAACAGTGCCAACTTTGCCAACTAATTTGACACCCAGAGTCTTCACAGCAAAACATCTAAACATCTAACTAATGAAGCTCAAGAAACGCCTGGGCGAAACAGATCAAAACTGACCTCAAACACCAACTTGGACTACCGTACTTGATGCCAAACACAAAGCCCTCAAGGTGCAGAACTGGAAAACTATTGTACAAAAATAAACACAATTGGCTCAAAGCTCATCCAAACGCTGATGTTGCAATACTCCATACTTTCAGACTTTAATTAAGGCATTATTTGGTAGGTTTGTGTTCCTTTTGGTTTTTTACATGTAAACATGTGCCTTAGAAGTATTTGTGTCTGTGTTTATCTTATATCTATAGGTCTTTAGGTTCAGTCTTGAAAATGGAACCAGTAACAAATTTTGTCAGTTGTTGGTTGCAGCATATTCTCATTCTGAAAATGTAGCCCTATATACATTTCTGGAGATCACGAATTTTGTAGCCAGAAGTTTGTATAGCTGTATTTCGTCTGGAAAACAACAAATTCCTTTTCTTGCTTACCAGCTGACCGCTTACCTCCATATAGACGCTTTACTGCTGTTACTAGTTTGTCCGGTAGCTCACCATGTCAACAGACTTGAGATGCAGAGGGGAATTTACCCTGACGACGGGTTCCAGAAAATGGGTAAGACAAAAACAGAAGCCAAAAAATAAAATAAACAAATAAATAGCAGGGTGGAATGTGGCAAAATCTAAAAAACGTAGTAAAATTTAGGCGAGGGCTTTTCTTTTTCTGGATTGCTTTTTCTGAATCGGTTGGGTTTTGGAAAGTGGGTGGGCGCTGGTCAGCCGGTGCTTTTCAAAACATTATTGGTTGGGTTAGGGAAGGAGGAGGGTGGGTCAGTCATCGCTCGGTCAGTCAGTCGACAACAGCCTCTGGGGGATTTACGTGAGAACAGCATGGCGCGAATAGCTCTCGCGAGAGAAGATCTCAATAAGCGTACACAGCAGCCTCTGCTGGATTTGTGAAAACAAAAACTGCAAAAAACTGTACCTCCTGGTACATATTTGGCGCTCTCTAGAAATATATATAGTGGTACATTTTCAGAATGAGCCTGGGTTGGTTCTTTTGGTCCAAACTAAATTATCATAGATACTTTAATGAACTGCTCAGCCACACCAGAGTTTTTTTTAAAAGTGCCATGAAATTAAAAGAAAAAAATGTAGATGTTAGTTTCAGTCTGTTAATTTTAAGGATATCTATAAGCTAGTGTGTTCCAAAACAGTGACAATATTCACATTTAGACAATAGCCCCTTTCACACATACAGATCTTTCTGGAAAATTACCGTCAGTTTTCCGGAAAGGTCTGTACAGTATGTGTGAACAGGCCCTTTTTGAAAATAAGCCGTTGTTTGTTTACCTTCAAGCTCTGCTTCCTTCAGTTTCTTGACACGTGTGCAGGTGAAGCAGCCGGTGAGCACCAGCACACACACATCTTGACATGCAAGTGTTCCTCCATATGTTTTCATCGAAGTTGTTCACAATACTTATCCATCCACAGGATTTGTAATGTAGTCAAATCTTTACAAATACAATCGCAGCCATTTAGAGCTCATTTTTGATTAATGAAGTCAGAATTTACCAATATTTTGTAATGGATGTGTGAATGTTCTTTTCCGGAAAAATTCCTTTTTTTTTTTTATTTACCAGTAAAGTCGTTCCGGATATTTTCTGGGTATTTACCGATATCACTGAATGAAAGAGGCTAATATAAAACTGATATAAACATTTAAAGATTGCAGTTGATCACTTCTCTCTAAATGGATCAACTATTTTTTTCACGTCACCTCATGCTTCAGTTTCTCATCAAATCTTGACCAATCAAAGGCTCTCTAGTATCTGACATGAGTCTTACTTTCAGATACTTTACAGATACTTTCAGTTGAGATCAAATACACAGTAAAAAAACGCACATTTCAAAGCACTTTACGGGGTCTTTAATCAATTCAAACTACCACAAGTTTACCAGCTAGATCAGCACCAGTAGCCTTTACAACTAAAAGAGACCAAGAAAACCTTGACAAAGCATTTTAAGACTGACCTCAAAAACCAGCTTAGTCTACTTGATGCCAAACTCATAACCTTCGAATGCCAAAACTGGAAAATTATTATACAAATGTTCATGCACCAGCAGCACCCACAGTAATGTACTGGCGCTGGGAACAAACCTCATCCAAACTGTGATGAAGTGATTCTCCTACCCTACTCATCTTTTGACAATTTTTACAATTTATTTAAAACATAATTTGGTCAATTTGTGCTCTTTTGGTACGTTTGGTTCATTATTGGGGCGCCTTGCGGCTTTGTCAGGTTTTGCTATTCTTCTGGAGGCACATTCGCAGTTTATGTATTGCAGCTGTTCAGGATAATGTATCCTTCCTGTGCTGTAACCCTGTTTCCTGATGCTGGCTCAGTGAGATGGACATGTTGAACTGATCTCTTGGCTGACTCTCCTCTCCCCTCGTCCAGGTCGCAGACAGTCACGCAGGCAGCTCCGAAATGAGAAGGACAAACCACTGCCACCGCTGTTGGCCAGAGTTGGCGGCAACATAGAGGTATTGCTGATTTGTTTTTGTCCGGCTTCACTTCTGTTTATTTGTTTGTTTTGGCACTACTATTGTAAATCAATGTTGCAAAAACATGTCAGCGTGCTTAGTGTAAAATCAACACCAGCTTACTGGTCACAGTTTAATGTGATTAATAGTGCATTTTCCCAGTGTTTGCTTATCTAGAGGCCAGTATATACAGCATCTCTGGATACGTGCCTCTCATAATTAAATTGACTGACACACAGCTGGAGATAGCAGGGCTGCATTTTTCCGCTTTTCAGAAGTGCCCAGTAACATTTCATATTGTCAGTAAAATCAGGTCTGTTTTTCATATAAGAGCTGATTAGATTTAAATCATTTACATAAAATTGTCATCAAATGCTTTTCATATTTTCCAGAATATAAACATTCTTTTATCATCTGATACATGCTGAAATCAGAAATCTCCTTTATACATTTCATAAGCTCTTCAAGAAAATAAAAAGAGTATACACTCTTTTTCACTGATTCAGCATTTGAGCATTTACAGTTTGTCTCCACAACTGCAGACATAGTGAGCTATGTGTTTTTCCAATTATGAATGTCAATGGTTACAGGTATCCAGTTTTCTTCAAAATGTCTTCTTTTGAGAACAAAAACAAGACAAACAGGTTTGAAGCAAGTGAAGTTTAAGTAAATGACAAGATAGTTCACCCAAAACCTAAAATATTCTCTTTAAATCTTTTGAATTAGTCAAGCTGCTGTGTTAAACCCATTATGATGTTTTTCAGTGAATATTAAATTACTGAAAGAGCTGCAGTTGATTTTGTATTTTATATGTTTTAAAAGTAACTTCAAAGTAAAGTAATTAGTAATCTGAAGATTAGTAATCTTTTTACATGAAGTAATTAGTATTGTAATCACGTTACAATTTTCCACTAGTAATCAGTAACTTGTAATCTATTCCTTTTTTAAAGTAACTTACCCAACACTGATTATTTTTTCCTTTTTTTTTTCTTTGCTCTCTTTTACCCCTTTTTATCTTTCTGCATCACTTTGTTGTTTTGCGGTACAAATGAATAAATTTGATGTTCAATATTTGCTAAATTCTGTCGCCAAACATTAAAGCATTTTGTCTTTGTTTTGTATCTTTAGGTCTGTATGTTCATTTTGAAAAATGCCAATGTGAATGCTAAGTGAACCAGTACTAAATGTATAAATTTCTTCTTTTGGTCTGGACTAAACTAACCTAGAGAGTCGATGCTAATAGCATCGTAGGTGGTACATGAATATGAAGCACAACTGCTCTTTGGACGTTCCGAGTTAGAATCCCGGCTAACAAACCGATCCTCTTTTCCTGATGTCTTCTCCCATCCTCTGAATATTGTCCTATAACAATAAAGGCAAATAAGTAAATCTTTAAACTAACCCAGAGAGCACTGATTTAAATGCTACCAGTGCAACTTATTTGTGTTTCAATGCCGATTTCAGTGCATTTGAGTATTTTTCATGAAGATTTGATAATTGTGTGTCTGTCAGGTATTGGGCTTTAATACGCGTCAGAGAAAAGCCTTCCTGAATGCCATCATGAGATGGGGGATGCCCGCTCAGGACGCCTTCTCTTCTCAGTGGCTCGTGCGGGACCTCCGCGGCAAGAGCGAGAAAGAGTTCAAGTAATGCTTTCTTTTTGGAAAACATAAAGTGATACAATAATGTATAAACTACAGCAAAGGAAACTCCAGTTTTATTCCTTCATGTTTGTTTATTCCTCTGACAGGGCGTATGTGTCGCTCTTCATGAGGCATCTCTGTGAGCCGGTGGCTGATGGTTCAGAGACGTTCGCTGATGGTGTTCCACGTGAGGGGCTCTGCAGGCAGCCGGTCCTCACACGTATAGGAGTCATGTCTCTGGTCAAGAAGAAGGTCAGTGTTGGTCTGCCATGTTTTAGAGCAGTGGTTCTCAAACTGGAGGTCGCAATCCCTGCAGGGCTCGCAGAATAATTTTAAGGGGTCGCGAGAGTGATTTAAAATTGTGTAATTTTCAGTGATTATAATATATATTTTTCAGTATTACAAGTGAAAGCTAGAACATCATAACTGTGCAGCGAATAACTCAATAGTTATCAATACAGCACACATCTGGATGTAAGAAAAATGCAACTGCAGTGATGGATAAATTTCTAATTCGCAAATCTAAAAATGTTGAGGAAACTGTGAACAGTTTGCCTGAGTCATCGGAACCGTCTACTTTGACTAAATTCATAAAGTATTTAGGACACATTCAGGCAGAATGCATCTTTGCACTTGAAACGCAGTGCTCAGGAACAGTTTAAAACAGTTGACATGTCAACTTGCTGCAGTAAACAAACCCCGCAACGCTTGCCCGCCTTCACGCTCTTCTTATTGGCCCACTGCTGTAGACCTGAATGTGAATGGATTGGTTAAAATCAGCTGTCAATCACTAAGTCAACGCCTACTGCATTCAGATGACAGGGAGAGCTGAGCTACAACTGCAAAAATGTAAAGCGCTGAAGATGAGAATGAAAACAACACTGACAGATTTAGTTTTAGAAACCACCTAAAGATACAAATAATGGCACATCTGATTACTGATCATGGGGTGAATGTTAATCCACCATCTACATTCATTTAATCGTCAAGATGCTGTCAGTCGTGCAAGTGGCAGCTAAATGTAAAATTTAACACCACGTACACCATCACAAAAGGGCTTGCACTGACTAAGATTAAACTAATATTGCAGCTCATGAAAAGACCGGTATTGCTATTAAAATGACGTATGCAAATAATAAGGTTTATGTCATAAGCATCTGTGCAATATCAGACACCACCCGTGAGAACACAGCTCAGTTATCATTAACAGATCCATTCATGTTAAGTAGTGCGTGTAGGGTCGATGAGCGATCCGTGTATCTTTTGGTCACTCAATTATGTTATAAAAATTAATTTTCTTGTGATAACGGGATTTCATTGAGACATATTTTCCTCACGCATGCATATATATATTTTTTGCTTGTTAGTATTGATTAGTGTTGATTTCAAATGCAATAAATCTGTTTATAAAATCTGTGCTCATAACTGGTGGGTGCAACTAAATTTTGGCTGGTGCGCCTACATTTTTAAAGTTAGGAGCACCAGTGCTACCGACCAAAAATTTTAATTTCAAGCCCTGTAATGTATAGTAAATATAGTTAAAATATTGTGATCAGCTTAAAAAAAGTTTTTATTGTTTGTATATGCTTTGGTAGTAGGGGGTCGCGAGTTCTTGATGATCTTACATTGGGGGTCGCTGGCTTAAATGTTTGAGAACCACTGTTTTAGAGAGTCAATCCAAAGCATTTCTTCAAATCACTTCTTCAAAGTTTTATCAAATCACTTAATTAAAAATGTATTATACACATAGGCACTAAATAGACACTGTTTTTTAAAATGTACACTATATATTGTATAACTGCAGGTAACTATTTATATATACTGATTTTGATTGTGATATAATGATGTGCACCTTTTGCAAAGCTGCTTTGGAATGATAACTATTGTGAAAATCACTGTACAAATAAATTTGAAATGCATTTTTTGATGTTGATGCCTGTTATGCTTGTTAGACAGTTGGTAAACATCTTGAATGAGTTTAAAGCACTGCTGCTACAGCCATACAGATTCACACAGACATGACTGACTGTTGCGTCATGTCTCATACTACGTCCTGTTTTAATGATTAAAATATTCAAACTTTGTAAAAAGATGTTATGAGAATTCTTTCCTTTCACTCGTGCTTCACTTTTTGTGCTAATCAATGTGTTATTTGTGACCATTGATCACAAAACCAGACGTAAGTGTCATTTTTTGGGAATTGATCTGAAAGCTGAATAAATAATCTTTTTATTGATGAGTGGTTTGTTAGGACAGGACAATATTTAGCTTAGATACAACTACTGAAAATCTGGAATCTGAGGATGCATAAAAAAACTATAAAACTTTGTGAAATCGCCTTTAAAGTTGTCCAATTCATTTTCTATTGATATATATATATATAGAATTTACTAAATATTTTACTAAATCTTTATCTAATATTCTAATGATTTTTAGCATAAAAGAAAAGTAAATAATTTTGAAATAAAATGTAATTTTTGGTTATTGCCCAAAAGTATTCCCATGCAATATAAGGCCTCATTCACACAGAACATGTCTCTGCTTTTGAAAACAACAAAAAAAGTTTTAAAAAAGCACGATGCGAGGTCCATGTGATGGGATATTATGAATGTGATGTAACAACGACAATAACCAACTCAAAATGGGAAAATAATATGTTATGATAAGCACTTGAAGACACATCATATAACTCAGGATATCTGGACAAAGCCACAATGAGTGCCGCTTCCGCCATGATATAATGGTAAATAAAATAGTTGTCATGCCAACTTTTTACTACAGCTTAAACAGAAGCTTGCAATGGTTGCCTCGCCTCTGAGCTCTTCTGATTGGTACACTGCTTTTGGACTTGACCGTGATAAGATGCGCTGCATGTGAAAGTTGAAGATCTTTCAACTTGACACAGAGACTAAAAAACGTGGCACTTACATGTGGAGCACTTCAAAAGATGCAAGCATAATGGTCAAACACGTCTGTCAAGCGCATATTTATATTGAAAAACAGTAGAAAAGTAGCACACTGGAACATTCTGTGTGACGGTCACCTAATGCTGTGTTCACACCAGATGCGGCACATGCGAATGAATAGCTTGTGACGTGTGAACATTTTTGGTTTTCTGCATTCGCTATTAAATTTGCTTAATTCGTGCATCAAATTACCTTCACAATAGACGCAGATTCGCGTCATTGGCGGGCTTCTGTCTGTCTGGTGACCCTAGCTTTTTGGTTAAATGGCTAACATGCATTTTACTGAGAGAATAGCTGTGCTGTATGTGCTTTAGGAAGGCTGAAAAACATAGATTCGTTCAGAGCTGTGTCTAAGTCCACTAGGTCCTTTCAGAGGTGCACCCAGTTCTGTGAGTTCATCAACCCCTCCAGAAACTATACCTGGATGGTGAAGGCTTTCGGCGGTGCTTCTGACTGTGCCAGTTTGATGACCTGTTGTCCGTTGTCGACAAGAGGTGTCCCTGGGACACCAACAACTGGCACGACGTTATACTCACTCCCCTACAAGAGCAAGCTCATGATTGGTTAACACGGCGCAAATGTCTGCTGAAGTTCAGATTTCCCAACTCAAGTCAATGCAAATCACTTGCTACTGATGCTTCATCCGCGTCTGATGTGAACGCAGCATAAGACAGGTGTTGTGATCCAGGGTCACATTTGAATTTAACAGCCCCTAAAAACCTAGCAAAATACATACAGGTACAATTATTACAACTTTTAGTCAGCTAGTCATATGGAGATTTTCCTATTCCTTCAATTAATGTTTCACAACAATGAAGATAAGCATATAAAATGTAAGCTACTTTATCCTTCAGTTTTTCTGATTGTGAACTGTAGTGAAGAGGCGGATGGGCATTATGTTGTGTGCAGGTGCAAGAGTTTGAACACATCAATGGGAAATGGAGCATGCCTGAGCTGAAGCCAGAGATCACCGTGGACTCCAAGAAATCCTCAAGAGCCTCTTCACCTGCCATCAAGACAGACACTCCTACACCTGAGCTGAGCTGCAACAACACACCCTGCACCTCCAAACCAGGTACAAGCCCACCCAAAACCCTCACACACAAAGATTTTCTAGCAAACAAAGACTTTATCTGCTGTATCTGTTCCCATAGCCACTCCCTCTCCACCTGACAAGACGGAGAAGATCGCAAAAGAGGCGGAGAAAGATGAGGCAGAGTCCCTGACAGAAGCAGAGAGAGAGCGAGAGAAGGAAAAAGCGAAAGAAGGAAAGGAGGGAGAGAGTGTGGAGAGCACAGAACATGCAGAAGTAAGTGTGTGTTGGTATGTGTGTACTGGTTTTGATGGTTTACGAGGACATATTTGTGTAATGACATGGGTTTGACCTAGGTATTACAATGAGGAGGCGGATTATGAGGACATGTGTTGTGTCCTCATAATTCAAAACTGTTAAAAATACTTAGCGGGGTATTTTATTATTTAAAAATTGAGTTTAGGGGTAGTGTTAGAGCAGGGGTGTCTGTTCTAGAAGGATCGCAGCCCTGCACAGTTTAGTTCCAACACTGCTTCAACACACTTACCTGTCGGTCTCAAACAAGCCTGAAGGTCTCAATTAGTTGGATCCATTGTGTTTGATTAGGGTTGGAACTAAACTATGCAGGCCCAAGAGCTGTGGCCCTCCAAGAATTGAGTTTGACACATGCGTGTTAGAGGAAGGCTATATAATAAGCATTGTTTACAGTATAAAATACATAACACCAATGGCATTTTTAATAGATTTATTTTGTCTTTATATTAACCAAGCAAAATTTTCTATCCATGAATCCAACAATAGCCTCAATCCCACCTCTTACAAAAGAACTGACTGCTATTTTACACTTTAAGATAGCGTATTTTTATTATTTCTTACCTCATGGGGACTGGTGGCCTGACCTCAATATGTCAAACAATTCAGGTTTTACTACAGTATCATTGTGCGGACAAACAGTACATGATAAACCACTACACTCATGGACAGACATTTTATGATGGTTTGTGAGGACTCTCCTTTGGTCAGTTAAAACTGCGTATTATCTCACCTTCCTCTTACCCTACCGCTAAACTCAACCTATGATCACTTGTGGAAAATTTTGAACATTAAAAGACTCTGTTAAGTATGATTTTTAACAAAATTGAATTATGAGGACACGATGCATGTCCTCATAAACCACCGCCACATTCTATAAATTTAGAATATGCATAATGCAGTAATACCAGTAATGTGATGTTTTAAAATAGCAGATTTAATGTATTTTTAAACTATATATATTTTAGCTGCCATTACTTTGTGCTCATGAAATATTTCTTATAATTATCAATGCTGAACACAGTTACTTGCATTTGTTTGAAACAGATTTTTGTTTTGTAACAGAGTAAACATTTTTATTGATTCCATTTCATCTCTTTTTATTCATCTTTACCAAATCAAAGTATTCATTTCTTAAACTCATACTGACCCCGAAGTTTGGAATGATTGTCTATAAATGTGGAAAAATCAAAGTGAATCTTCTCAATGCCAGTGCAGGATATTTTTTGTTGTTCAAATACACAGATCACTTCCTAAGCAACAACATTTGACATTGATCAGACTTGATAACAACTGCTTTTCATTGTACCAAAAGGAGATATTTCATTCAACAATTATTTTAATATCTTGTGCATGCAATGGAGGTTTGTGGGCACCATAATGATTACCAACATTCTTCAAAAATATGTAAAAATGACATTGTTTTTATTATTTCTTAATGTAATTTACTGCTGAAAAACAGATTGCCCTAATCCATATAGCCTGGTGGAAAACTAATGGCCCAAATCTCCAATAATCTTTGATAATAGGACTGTTTCAGCCCAACAGACAGCACTTATGGTGATTTTCATCTCAGTTTGAGCAAAAATCTAATGTAAAACAGCTCTGTTCAATAATGTCTGAAAAAGCAGGAAGCAAACAGACCCAAACCCTGCATTACAGACTGTCTTTAGCTCAACATCTGCTATAATGTAATGAAACCAACATCTGTTACAATATAATGAAATAAATAAGATGTATTTGTTGCTTGTAACAAAATTGTTTTATCAGGCTACAGCTTTTATATAATTGTTTAAAGAAGTGTTTGTTTACAATAATGTCATCATGTAAATATATTGTACTGTATGTGACACTCAAAGCAAACGTTTCTTTCTTTTCTTCCAGACTTCCGCCACAGTGAATGAGGGCGAGAAAGATCCGGTAACCAGTGAAAAATCTCAGACATCTGAAAGTCCAGCAGCAGCTTCTGATGACTCAAAAACGAAAGAAAATCCTGACATCCCTCAGTCATCACCAAAAGAAAAGGGCGAGAAAGAGAAACAAGAGGAGCAGGAGGGGAATGAAAAAGAGGCCTCTACAGAGAAACTATCTGATTCTCCGTCTGTTAAAGAAGAGAGCAAAGGTAACAAATGATGAAATCTGGTCACCTGTAATTTGTCTTTCAGTTTATTGTGATCTGACTGTTGTCTGTCATCGCAGAGGTTCTGAAAGGTGACAAAAAAGAGAAGGCTGGAGAAGAGAAGGAGAAAACTGAAGCATCCTCTCCTCCCTTAGAAACGACAGAGAAGAAGGACAAATTAGAGCAGTTGTCTGAGGTCAAAAAAGGTGAGATTTCTTTGTATTTTATATATTACATACTTTATATAGGAGAATAAAAAAAACAGTGGAGTTAAAACTTGCCCATTTTTAAGAAGGGGGACCGGAGGATGTGCTCCAACTATAGGGGATCACACTCCTTAACCTCCCTGGGAAAGTCTGTTCCCACCTCCATCATCTCTACCAATCACAGCTCTTGTGCTTCACGTCATTGCAACATGCCATCAAATATTTGAGGGGTTTACATCATAGTTCACATCACAACAAATACTATATAACTGTCAAAAATACATAAAAGAAAGAGAAATATTAAAGAATAAAATTAGGAATTCAGAATAATAATATCTTAATAAATTACTTAAAGGAAACATTGGTTTATTTAACAGAGTATAATTTGTATGTCCCTGGGAAAATCTATGCCAGGGTACTGGAGAGGAGGATCCGGCCGATGATTGAACCTAGGATTAAGGAGGAACAATGCGGTTTTTATCCAGGCCGTGGTACACTGGACCAGCTCAATACCCTCACCAGGGTGCTTGAGGGTTCATGGGAGTATGCCCAACCCGTCCACATGTGTTTTGTGGACTTGGAAAAGGCATTCGACCTTGTCCCTCGTGGCATTCTGTGGAGGGTGCTCTGGGAGTATGGGGTCAGAGGCGCTCTGTTTAGGGCTGTATGAACAGAGTAGGACTTTGGTTCGCATTGCCGGAAATAAGTCAGATTTGTTTCTAGTGCATGTTGGACTGTTGCAGGGCTGCCCTTTGTCACCAATTCTGTTCAGAATTTTTATGGCCAAAATTTCCATCTGCAGCATTGGGCTGGAGGGAGTCCGGTTCGGGCACCACACAGTTTAATCTCTGTTATTTGCAGATGATGTTATTCTATTGGTTTCATCGAACATTGACCTTCAGCACGCACTGGGGAGGTTTGCTGCCGAGTGTGACGCAGCTGGGATGAGAATTAGCACCTCCAAGGCCACGGTGCTCCACCGGAAAAAGGTGGTTTGCATTCTCCAGGTTGGAGGAAAGTCCTTACACCAGGTGGAGGAGTTCAAGTGTCTTGGAGTTTTGTTCACAAGTGAGGGAAGGATGGAACGTGAGATTGGCAGGTGGATTGGTGCAGTGACAGCAGTAATGCGGTCAATGTACCAGTCTGTTCTGGTAAATAAAGAGCTGAGCCGAAAGGCAACCTGTCGATTTACCAGTCAATGTAGGTTCCTACTGTCCTACTGTACTGGTCATGACTGAAAGGACAAGATCTCGGATACAAGCGGCCAAAATGAGTTTCCTTCTAAGGGTGGAAGGACGCACCCTTATTGATAGGGTGAGGAGCTATGTCACCCGAAAGGAGCTCGGAGTGGAGCCGCTGCTCCTCCACAAAAAGAGAAGTCAGCTGAGGTGGCTCTGGCATTTGTTTCGGATGCTTCCTGGATGCCTACCTAGGGAGGTGTTCCAAGCATGTCCCATTGGGAGGAAGCCTCGGGGAAGACCTAGGACATGCCGGAGTGACTTTGTCTCTCGGCTGGCCTGGGAATGCCTTGGGATCCCCCGGAGGAGCTGGTGGAAATGTCTGGGGAGAGGGAAGTCTGGGGTTCTCTCCTAAGACTGCTGCCCTCGTGACCCGGATCCGGAAAAGCGATTGAAAATGATTGAATGAATAAATTAATGAGTTAACTTGTTTGTACAATAACACTCAATGGTGCAATGGAAGTTACATTAAAACCGGATTTATACTTCTGCATTGAGTGATTGGCGTACCACATGGCACATAGTTTGCACGTAGCCCACACTGTTGTAAACATTTATACTTCTGCGTCCTGCCTGTGCTGCTCTGACAATAACACTTCCAAACTCTAGTAGGCAGTGGGGCTTCTATGGTTCACTGTGTTGAGTTTCTTTGCTGGTGTTTTGGGTTTACGACACAAATGTGTGCTGTAGAAATAGCATAAATTCACACTCATTCAAGGAAGAAAGAGGCAGGAACCAGCAGACTTTCAACATCTTTAATCATCAAGAAACACAAAACAAGTCCATCTATCTTGAGTTTTTTTATAATTATTTTTTAGGGATTTTCACGTTTAAAGGACAGTGAAGATTAGCCACATAGCCCTCACCATAGCTGATGCTGACACAAACCTCTTGAAAAATGTAACTACATGTCGCAACGACGCATAGCGCAAGCTCTGTTATTGGTTGGCTTGGTAGCGCTGATTAGTGTGGGCGGTGCTGATAGCTGCAAACCCGATGGAGCGAGTGATTCCAAGTGTCGAGTCCTGTGAACAAGCTCCAGATGGAAACTTTTGTTTTGTGTTTACCTTATGATTAAAGTTGTTGCAAGTCCGCCAGTTCCCGCCTCTGAATAAGCGAGTTTTAGCTACTTGTACATTAAGGTAGCGTTAAGAAAAAAACAAAACACCTGCGAAGAAACTTGACACAGAGGAACATAAAAACCTACTGCCAGCTAGCATTTCGAAAGTGTTATTGCAGAGCAACACAAACAGCATGCAGAAGTATAAATGCATGGCTACACACAAGACAGGCGCTGTGGGTCATGCAAATCACTCAACGCAGAAGCATAAATCAGCCTTTACAGACAGGAAAGTGTGGGGAGCAGAAATAGGTGTAGGGTTGGCAGAGGACCTCAAGCCAGGAATCAAACTTGGGTGGCTGCAAGTACTCCGGTGTTATGTGTCGACGCACCAACCACTAGGCTGTTGGTGCCAACTTGAGTTACTTTTTAAAACCCTCTGGCCAGCGACCTCACTCCTCCCACCTCCATCATCTCTACCAATCACAGCTCTTGTGCTCCACATCATTGCAAAATGCCATCAAATTTTTGAGGGGTTCACTTCATGGTTCGCATCACTACAAATACTATATAACTGTCAAAAATACATCAAAGACAGAAAAATTTAGGAATAAAATTAGGAAATTAAAATAATTATCTATTGAAAATTAAATAATTATCTATCTATCCATCCATCCATCAAATACTATATAACTGTTAAAAATAAATCAAAGAAAGAGAAAAATCAAAGAATAAAATTAGAAAATAAAATAATTATCTATTGGAAATTAAATCCTATCTATCTATCTATCTATCTATCTATCTATCTATCTATCTATCTATCTGTCTGTCTGTCTGTCTGTCTGTCTGTCTGTCTGTCTGTCTGTCTGTCTGTCTGTCTGTCTGTCTGTCTGTCTGTCTGTCTGTCTGTCTGTCTGTCTGTCTGTCTGTCTGTCTGTCCATTTATCCATCCATGCATCCATCAAATACTATTTAACTGTCAAAAATACATCAAAGAAAGAGAAAAATGTAAAAATAAAATTAGGAAAATATCTATCCATCCATCCATCCATCCATCCATCCATCCATCCATCCATCCATCCATCCATCCATCCATCCATCGAATACTATATAACTGTCAAAAATACATCTCAAACCCTGCATTACAGACTTTAGGAATTAAAGAAATACTTAACAGTCAGAAAAATAATAGCTAAATAAATTAATTGAAGAAAACTGGAGTATAATTTGTATGTTTTTATTTATTTTTCTAAAAAGTTTTGATGGGACATTTGACAGTTGATTTAATCCCACACTCCAGTACAGTAGGTAGCGGTAATGCACCTTTTTGTTGAATGCTGACTGACAAGAAGTAGAATGGTCCACATCAGAGTATGGCGAAGAGTATGGCTGCATCCGAAATTGCCTACTGCTCAGCAGATTTACTACTTGACCGTTCTATATGGTATGAATGTGAATAGTATGAATGTAACTCGGATGTACAACATCTGCCCTTTTGTCATGATCACGTGATCTATCTGCGTCAGTTGTGTTGCTTCACTCTCATTGATGAATTCTCTTGCGGTGCATCATGGGATATCGAAGCAGCCATCCGATGCGCACTTTAGAATCTTGCTGGAAGCAGTGGGTCATCCGGGTACTTCTCGCATACTGATTTTCGAATTCAATGAATTCGGACATACTACTCGGCTCGCATACTGTTTTAGTGTACTATATAGTATGGAAGTATATGATTTCAGACACAGCCTGAGTGATTGTGCGAAGGCACTACTGGACCATCTCAACGCAGAAGTATAAATTGCCCTCAAGACTACAGGTTGTTTTCTGTGAGGAGTAAATTACTGTAAACATGATGTAAACATGCTTTTCTTTTTCCATCGGGTCACAGAAGAGGTGAAGGGTGAAAGGGATGCTGGGAAGGAGGTCAGAGTGCAGAGGGAGGAGGTGCCCAAAGCTATCAGCAGACCAGCAGAGCGTCCACGGTTCATGTTCAACATTGCAGATGGGGGATTCACAGGTAAACTCAATCACTGGTTAAAGCTGCTGTGTGACTTTTGTTTGTGTTGCACTACTTACAATATTAAAGCCGTCTTGCCTCTTGTACTATTTCAAATATTTGTGCCAATAACAAACATGATGACTAAACAAAAACTAAACTGAAGCAGCCAACTGATTTAATGTATTTTTCTGTTTGTTTTCTAGCCAAAGTATACCTTGAAATATATATTACATATTTTAAGATATTTAGTTTAAGGGTGCTTTGACTTTTGTTTCGAATCTTGGTGCGTTTCCCCAGTTAGTGCGTTTGGTTTGGCATATGTGAATCCAGCAATCGCGCTCGGATCCGTGCCAAAACAATCAGCCGAGATCGCCTGAATGAGGTGGTCTCGGCTCGATTGAACTCTGGAGCGGATCGATTGTAGTGAGAAAGCAAAACGATCCAAGCCTAGCGATATCACAGTGTATTATGGATATGTAATAGCATAAATATGGCTATATGTAGAGAGAATTAAGAGTAGGGCAGAATGTCAGTCCTACTGGTAAATATGTGTTTCATGTCAAATACGAAAGTGAAAGCATGCTGCAATATTAATGAGAGATGTTAATCTGTTATTTATATAATGTAAAGCCTATAATGTATAATTCTAGCCAAGGGCTATGTATGAGAAAGTCTTACCTCTGATTTATATCTGGTGAAGATGTCTGTGGGTGTCACCATTCAAAATTAAAGCACAGATTTTCGCTTATTATGTCTTATTGCTCATCGTCATAAATTAAAATAAGGACGCATAACAGCTGAGCAGGACTCTGAAAAAAAACCCTGAAACTCTGACCAATGTGATGAGAGTTTACTCGCATGTGACTTGTTTTAGCTATTTTGGTCCGTTTAGAAACTTTGACATTGGAAAGCGAACCGCACCACGTACAAAGTGCTACATTGTAACAATTTTAATCCCTGTTTCGGAATAAAACATATGTGAAAACACCCTAGGTCTTTAAAATATATAAGAAAACATACTTAAAGTAGACTAAATTATCTATCCATCCATTCATCCATCCATCCATCCATCCATCCATCATCTATCTAGGGTCACAGAATACGATACAATTTCACTGCCCAGTGCGGCTCACGGCTGCCCGTCACTCTGAGAAAAAAACACACATGCAAATCATTCTTTGGCTCTCAAACGATCGCTCTGTGCAACAAACAACAATATTTACTACAAACAACTTTATTACTTGTGATTTACAGCATATGCAGGTTCTGTTCACTAAAGTAGGCGTGATTGGTGTGCACGCGCACGTTCATTTTACATAATTACATTTAGACAGAAACAACATTTCTGTGTGAATTATACCTTATTAATACAGTATGTGACACTTTTTACGCTATTTGAAGGTGACCATGTTGCTGTGAAGACTTGTGCGGCCACCCTTACGCTTCTCTCCTGACCCTAAAAATATAATTGGCTGAATCGTAGAAAAGCTGAATTAAGATCGTGTGTAGGGTCGAATCGAGATCGAGATCTTTTTTCGATTTATTGTGCAGCCCTACTTGCATTTATAAATTTTTTTAAGATAAGTGGTTTTAAACAATTTCTTTGGGCTGAATTTACAGTTTTTCTCAGTCGCTTTGGAACAATTCTCAGATCAGAATTGAAATTTGCAAAACAGTAAGTGTGTGGATAAGACAGTCAAAGTACGTAGTCATGTTGTCAATAAAACAGTGTACTTTCCAGGGCTGTTCTAATGTTAACTCTGGCTAATTCTTTTGCTGTTTGTACTGTAATTTGTTGACAGATCATGTCCTTGTGATACAGCAAGGATAAGGCAGCACTGCATAGCACAAAGAAAAAAACAAAACAAGAGTAGAAATGTGAACATAGGTCGATCTCCTTTGAGATGCACCATTAGAAAAAGTCAAGATTCACCCGTGAGAAATTTACCAATTGTAGACAGATTTAGATGTATAGAAAAATGCATTATGACAAACTATTATGACAATTTGTTCAGCCATTTTGCATGTAAAGACTAGCGCCATGAACAAACCATCAAATGTTGTGGAGGTTTTGACTATTCAACAGAGACTAAAATAATACATTTTGATCAACATGAGATAAGCGATTGATAATGTAGGAAACATCAGAGAATTGCACATAATCATTTGCATCGATGTACAAAAGCATTTGTAACCTGTTCAAAGGAATAAGAAACTGCTTTTTTGATGTGCACAAGTGACACAATGATGTGAAGATTGAACAGGGACTTTTGAGAATTTCAATTGTGATCTGAGAAATGGACCAAAGTGACTGAGAAAAACTGTAAACAAAGAAAGTAAGTTGAACAATACTAAATTTAATTTCTTTGTGTAAATTCAACACATATAAATTGTTTGCAACAATGTTGCAGACATCATTTTCAGTTCAAGTTTACAAAGAATAATTAATATCCAGTTTTTTAATAGCTAATAGCACTAAAAATAGCACCCTGCAGAAGAATGTTTATGTTTAGTACCTTCATCACTTAGTATAGTATAAATTCTGATGCTGTCAATCTGCTGAGCATCTCACTCATTCCTACATCTACACCTGAAGCCATGTTTGCCCTTAAATCAAAACATGCCAGGTCATTGTGCCAGCGTTTTGTAAATCCGATCACTCGTGTAATGTGAGGTATGTCCTGTTATGATAAAGTGCAATGGAGCAGAGTGTTTAGTCGAGGGAACATGACTCTGAATGTCTCTGAGCTTCTGTTGAGCGGTTTTACCAGGAACAGCAAGCAGTGATTTCGTCTGTCAGTGGTTTACAAATGCTTCCCTTAGATTAGTTTCCATCGTTTCACCATTGATTATTTCCTAAAATGACTCGTGTTGAAATGTGAAAGCCTATGATTTCATGCATTCTGCTTATATTCATGGTCAAATCTGCATGTAAATGTCAGCTTGCGTGTTTATGCTTTGCGTGCAGATAATGTAGGAGTGCATGCATCAGTGTTTCTCAGCGAGTCTAATACTATGAATAATTGACCTGTGGTAAGGGTGGATACTTCAATGGGAGTACTGGGAATATAAAGGGAGAGTTCAGGAGTAGGAGTGCCATTACTATTCTGCAATGTGTTTTGAATATGAGTGTAATGACCAACACTGAATCATCCTTCTCTCTAAAGTATAATTTGTCACCTACTAATGTAACTTATTTTGTTTCTTTTATTTCTAAGCAGCGATTAACTAAACCACAGTTCCCATTGTAAATATATATAACTGTAAATAATAATTTATTATTACTATTTTTACATATATATATATATATATATATATATATATATATATATATATATATATATATATATATATATATATATATATATATATATGTATACAAATATGAATATATGAGCAATACCACACTCATAGCAGTGCGATGTGGCCAAGTGCCTTAGTGTCCCACCAGTTACGATATATATATCAACATCGCACTGCTACAAGTGTGATATTGCATCTATACAACAGTTCGATGACACGCTGTTTTTCTCTTAGGGCTTATTATGCAGTCTCTGTCGTCATCTTGTGGGTGAACATCATCAACCATCTTTGCTCAAAGACAGCTGACGTGCTGTCTCTCAAAAATGATAAATATTTAAAATAGGCACTATGTTTATAAATAAACTGCATAGCTGCAATCTAAACAACTACATTCTCACCTAAAAAAAACTCACAAGTACATTATGTTGTCCAGCAGCAGTAATATTTGTCAAACTGTAGAGTGTCCTCTGCTTATTTCTGTATCTGGGCGGAGTAATACATAATGGTGAAGGGTTAAAAGGCTGGACGAGTGCTGTTATTTGCAGAATATCACACGGCTATCAGCCAATCAGATTTAAGAACCAGAACCACGGTGGTGCAGTGGGTAGCACTGTCCCCTTGCAGCAAGAAGGTTGATGGTACACAGGAAGGGCATCCACTGTGTAAAACATATGCTGGATAAGTTGGCAGTTCTGTGGTGACTCCTGATTAATTAGGGACTAAGCTGAAAAGAAAATGAATGAATATATATATATATATATATATATATATATATATATATATATATATATATATATATATATATATTAGCCCTCCTGTTATATTTGAATTCTTTGATATTTTAATAATTTAGTAAATAATATTTTACTAGATACTTTTATGATGCTAGTATTCAGATTAAAGTGACATTTAAAGGCTAAACTAGGTTAATTAGTTCAACTAGGCAAGTTAGGGTAATTAGGCAA
This sequence comes from Danio aesculapii, assembly GCF_903798145.1. Classification (NCBI taxonomy): domain Eukaryota; kingdom Metazoa; phylum Chordata; class Actinopteri; order Cypriniformes; family Danionidae; genus Danio; species Danio aesculapii. The sequence continues at coordinate 18,879,604 of NC_079441.1, read as the reverse complement.
ATCATTGTATTACAATGGTTTGTTCTGTAGACAATCAGAGTACAGAAGTTTAAGGGAGGTAATAATATTGACCTTAAAATGTTTTTTTTTTTTTTTTATTAAAACATAACAAACAAAAAATTTAAATAAAAATGAAAATAAAAATACTGAAAATAAAATAAATAAGACTTTTTCCAGAAGAAATATATTAGGAAATACTGTGAAAATTATTTTAGTTAGTTAAATATCACTTAATATTTGAAATAAAAAGAATAAATATTGCACAGTAGGGCTATTAATTCTGCCCTTAACTGTGTATGTGTATAAGGGTTGTCATGATACTGGAATTCAGTACTAAAGACCTTCACGGCTAATCACAGTCATATCTGTTGAGCAGTGTTTAAGAACGTGCTCAACAGCGCTCATATGTTAGTGGGAAATGGACGTTTTTAAAATTTCAGTATCGATTGGTACCGAATTCCAGTATCGTGACAACCCTAGTGTGTATGTACACAGTGCTCAGCATAATTGAGCAACCCCATTTTGAAAATGAATATTTTTCTCCATTTCTCTGTGAATATATGCAATGTATTTTGGTGCATTTAAACAAAACAGATTTATTGAACAGATATATTTATTAAAATAATATTTTATTCATCAAACATATTTAGAAATTGAAAGATAATACAATTAAATTCAAGCAAAATATTAAATTTTTTTTTTACAAATTTCAACTAAATTAGAATTTGTATTGAATATTTTTCTATAACATAAATTTGGGTGTACTAGTATATGCTGAGCACTGTAAATATATATATTTTTTGGATATGCATTCGGATCAACACTCAAAGGGTGCTTTCACACTAGCACTTTTGGTCCGCACCAGGGTTCGTTTGGCATCAGAGTACGGATTGTTTAGCTAGTGTGAACGTGTCTTCTGAACTCCTGCGCACCCGTGAACCTTACCTGAGTCCGCCTGGAAGAGGTGGTCTGGGGTACGATTCATGCGAACTCTGGTCCGGTTCACCTCTGGTATGAATGCAATCGTTCTGAATGTTTGTATATAAAATTTTTGAGGCAGATAGACATAAGTCGCTTTCTGTATGTCCAAAATCAAAAGATTCAGTAAAAGCAGAACGACCATGCTGTGTGTACGCTTTTCCATTTTGGTGCTTTGCTTTTATGACGTCAACTATCAACAGCCGTAAACAAAACAGCAGCTCAATGACGCAAGCGTACTGGGGTTCAGGAGGAAAAAAGACAGTGTGAACACAAACCAACCCAGAAGGTGGCAAGGGGGGACAATCGAACTTGGGTACGGTCCAGGCAATTGAACCAAGTGTGAAAGCACCCAAAGTTAAAAACAAGAACATCAAAATTCCAGTTTTACTATATATAATGTTTCAAGAGTTCCCACTTAGATATGCTTGGCGTATAAAGCAGGTTTGGCATGCTGTCCCGGGAGAGAACCCTGAGCTCGGAGATATTTGAGCCCAGGGCTCCCGCCCGGTCGATAAGCATATCAGGAGATCCGAGATCAGGTAGGTCTCGAGAGCTCCCCCTTTAGAAAAAGGAGGAAAAGGAGGAGATGGGGTGGAAGGAGGGATTCTTCCAAATGAAGATAGAAACAGTAGGGAGAAAATGATCCATTTATAGTAAACTAGGATCACTCTGATTGGATTATTACTGATTACAGATGAGTGGCCAGACGTGCTCAATCATATCACGTGCTCCTCTCGAAATTAGTTTATGAAACTTCACTTAAATTCATCAAATACATTTTCAGCTATAAATATTGTCATTTTATTGGTTCTTAGCCATAACATGAAAATAATCATCTGTGTCAGCCATCATTTTATAAACTGTGCATTCCTGACAATACTTTTTAAATTTCTTAATATTCAAAAGCCTTCTCTTGGCTCGCCAGTGGTAAATCTCTACTCTATTATTGCTTAGATCCCCCCGCCCAAGCCCCAGTCACTATAAATAGTTCCAGTTCCCAGAAGCCAATCACTTTATAGCGTTTAATTTACAACTTTGAAGGAGAACAACTAAACATCAAGGGGTTTGTATTTAGCTTGCATAAACATTTCACCAGCGCTGATAAAACATTTCAAGCAAACACTACACATGCCGCCTGCACTCTGAACATCACCATTGTGTTTATAGCTAGATAACAGGATTTATGCACTTGCTAGCTTTGTTGTCGGAGGACTGTTGCCTGTTGTTTATTTCCCTTCAGCAGGTATAATGGGATGGTATCTGATATCTGCTGGTGTTTTTTCTCGTCTACACAGAGCTCCACACTCTCTGGCAGAATGAGGAGCGGGCAGCTATTTCATCAGGCAAGATCAACGAGATCTGGCACCGACGACACGACTTCTGGCTGCTTTCAGGAATCGTGTGGTATCCTTCGAGATAGACTGATCCTGTCACCGTGCAAACTATCCAGATCCATTAATGTATATTTATACTGCGTTTGCTGAATGAACAGTGTTTAGAGCTCAAAGCCAAGAAGAACATGGTGGTAAAATGAGATGGAGAAACGCAATAACATTCACACACAAATATGTTCATTTGATTTTCTGAATTCTACAATAAGCAAATAAGTTTTTTTTTCATTAAAAACTCAAATTATTTTATTAACAACTTCTTTTCATCTGCAGATTGTACATTTGATTTAAGTTGATTTTAATTTTGATTTAAAACATAAAGAAATGTTTATAGTGATAGTTTATTATTTATAATATAATATAATATAATATAATATAATATAATATAATATAATATAATATAATATAATATAATATAATATAATATAATATAATATAATATAATATAATATAATATAATATAATATAATATAATATAAAATGATTGTATTCATAGTTTAATATAATATAATATATTAATATTAATAGTTTACTCTAAATATTATAATTATAATAATATATTTAAAATATAATAAGGGTTCTAATAACAGATATAATTTGATCATAATATAATTACCAATATTATAATATACCATTTAATAGAATTTGTTTGATTATATTTTAATTACCGGAATTATAATTCATTTATTTATATTTTAATTACCAGAATTATAATTCAATTATTTTGATAAGAATCTAATTACCGGAAATATCAAAAATATATCCTGATAAATTTTATTTAGACCTATTTAATTATTCATTTATTCATTTTCCATCCATTTAGTCCTTTATTCATCAGGGGTCGCCACAGCGGAATGAACTGCCAACTTATCCAGCATATGATTTACACAGCGGATGCCCTTTCAGCTGCAACCCAGTACTGGAAAACATCCCACTCACATACACATTCATTTCCACACATACACTACGGCCAATTTAGTTTATTCAATTCACCTATAGCCTATATTCACCTAAATCTTTGGACTTGTGAGAGAAACCGGAGCACCCGGAGGAAACCCACGCGAACACGGGGAGAACATGCGAACTCCACACAGAAATGCCAACTGACCCAGCCGGAAGTCAAACCAGTGACTTTCTTGCTGTGAGGCAACAGTGCTAACCACTGAGCTGCCGTGTTGCCACTTTTCTTGCATATGCGTATGAAATATAATTAAAAAAACTTAAAAAAATGAAAATGCTGTCAAAAGTTATTGCTAATTCCTCAAAAGTATAACAAGTAAACACCTTGTCAAAACTGTCTGTATTTCTAAAATATTATTTACACACTGCTGGAGTATTTATTCATATTCTTTATTAACTTTTCTTTTCATGTTGTAATTTTTTTTGCCATTTTTTATTTTATTTTTTTACCTTTATTAGTTACTGGATGGGTGAAACGAACGTTTTAATTAAATTTTATATTTTACTTAATTTTTGTGATTTCGTCACTTAGGCTTATTTTATTTCAGCTGATGGCCCAGGTTTGACCCTTGACCTCTTTTAGCCATGGCTACGCACGCTGGCAGGACATTCAGAATGACCCGCAGTTTGCAATCGTAAACGAACCCTTCAAAACTCAAGCCAACAAGGGAAACTTCTTAGAGATGAAAAACAAGTTCTTGGCCAGACGATTCAAGGTATGTTGTTCATTGGAGTTCATTTGTGTTTATTTTTCATGTTACCTTTATTCTTGCATTGCAGTAGGTCAATGCTTGACATAACTTTCTTTCATTTATATCATAACGATATGCTTGTGATATGCTGCTGTTTGCATGACTCCTGATGTTTGTATGTCTACATGTTAACGCATCACAAAACTCAAAACCTGAAAATGCTGACACGGATTCTTGTGAAAGAGCCTCGTCTCTCTTTGTTTTTCCTGTTTTTTTTTCATCAGATGTTTCATATCCTTTTCTCTACATCCTCCTTTTACTGTCTTCAGCCTCCCTGCCTCTCTCTCTTTCTCTCTCTGTCTTTCTCTTCTTCTCTTACATAATTCTGAATCCGTTGAGCAACCTAAGAACCGCTGTTATTCCAGTGGAACTTCTTTTAATTGGAAGCTGGTGCTTTCTCATGCTCATAAATCACTGGAACCGTTTTTCATTCCAGACATAATTTTTTCTGTCAATTTTGTTCAATAAATTTCATATTCCTTTTTATTTGGTGGTCTATTTTCCTCCCTGTTTCTCTCTCTCTCTCTCTCTTGCTCTTTCTCTCTATTCATTTCTGCATTGCGTTTTAAATGGACTTTCAGCCTCTTCACTCTTTCTCCAATGATGCTTTTTCCATTGTCTTTTCCTTGCTTTTTTTTAAATTAGGAGTATTTTGGGGTTTAGATGATGTAATGAAAATATTATACTACTGATCAAAATGTGGAGTCATTTTTATTGTGTTACAAAGAACTAAAAAAGGACTTTATTTAGCAGAATCTTGGAGGTTTTGTATCATGCTTTCCACAAAAGCATTAATCAACACAGCCATTCGACAATGATAAATAAATACAGGGCTACAGACTTACATTTGAGAGCACTCAGATCTTCTAAAATCAGAACTTCATCCTACTTATTTAAAACACATTCCGAAAGGACCGAGTGATCATGACTGGAGAGTTTAGTAAAAGCTTTTCTTTTGGAACAAGCCCAATGGTTCGTTGAGCCAAGTTGTGCTACTTCATTCTGTTTTTGTTACGCTTGTTGTTTATTATTTTTTAAAATCGAGGACAAAGATAATTCTAGCAGTCAGGTATATTGGTTGTGGCACTAGTGCAACATCTCTAGCAAAATTTTGTGTTGCGAATGGTAGACGAGCAGACAGGGGTAGTTCCAAATGCAGCTTTATTTTAGAATGGTCATGCAGGCAGAGGTCGAAATCCAGCATATACAGTTTAGTAGACCATCCAAGAGCGTAATCCAAAAACAGACAAAAGGTTCGGGGCAGGCGGCAAAGAGTCAAAAACACAATTAACTCACAGCATTTAGTCATGAAAATGTTGCGAAAAAGATTTTTTTTTAAGAAATAAAAATGTTGCACGAGACAATTTTACTTTTCTGTTAAATGGTAGATTACTGAACAAATTATTGCTAAAATTTTAAATAAACTTTTCTTTTCTTACAATAATTGTGGTTTATTTGATGCTATAACTAGTAGTAAATAACTATACACTCTTGTTCTGCCTTTGATTGAACTGAGATGCCTAAACAGGGACTTATCACATCACATCAATGACTGTTAAAAATATTTAAGAGTACCATTACACCCCTAATGCACAAACACTTAAAACAGTCTTTGTCTATGATTTGACCTTTTTAAGCTTTAATTAATATACAGTGTTGCAGCATCTGCAAAGATATGACACTCAAATTTCAATCCAAAACGAGTGTTTCTCTAGAGAATGAGTTTTTTAAAGGGACAGTTCACCCAAAAAAATGACAATTCTGTTATCATTCAGTCAACCTCTACTTCTTCCAAACCTGTTTGAGTACCCCGGTGTGACGTTTTCTTCAACATGCACTAGCGAATCAGAGCACACTGAGCCTGCGAACCAATCAGTGCCCATTACTTATTTCTGAGGTAGGGGCTACTTTGAGCTTATTGCTGGGTTTATGACATCACAAGAACTCAAATTTACACCAAATTTACCCCACCAATGAAGTAATGTTTTCTTCAACATGGACTAGCGAATCAGAGCACACTGGGCCTGCAAACCAATCAGTGCCCATTACTTTTTCTGAGGGGGAGGGGCTACTATGAGTTTTTTTGCTGGGTTCATGACATCACAAAAACTAAAATTTACTTTACATGTGAACCAATCAATGTCCATTACTTATATCTGAGGGAGGGGCTACTATGAGCTTATTGCTGGGTTTATGACATCACAAGAACTCAAATTTACATAAACTCCAGCCCCGATGTGACCTTTTCTTCAACATGCACTGGGCTTGCGAACCCATCAGTGCCCATTACTTATTTCTGAGGGAGGTATTACTAATTTCTGACTATGAGCTATTTGCCGGGGTTATGACATCACAAAAACAAAAATTTACATAAGCCACACTCCTGATGTGATGTTTACTTCAACATGCACTATCGAATCAGAGCACACTGGGCCTGCGAACCAATCAGTGCCTATTACTTATTTCTGAGGGAGTGGCTTCACTGGACCAGGATGTCAACAGATCATTGTCGGTTTTCCATACAGCTTTACACTTGTACGATCTGTCTGTCTCTCTGTTTTGTCAGTTGTTGGAGCAGGCCCTGGTAATCGAGGAGCAGCTGCGTCGGGCTGCATACCTCAACATGACCCAGGACCCCACTCACCCGGCCATGGCCCTGAATGCCCGCTTTGCTGAGGTGGAATGTCTAGCTGAATCCCATCAGCATCTCAGCAAGGAGTCGCTCGCAGGAAACAAACCTGCCAATGCCGTCTTGCACAAGGGTGAGGAAAGCGTGCCTGTGTGATTGATCTCATAAATATCTTTATATGGAAAAGACGATGGATCAGAGGGAATGTGTTTGTGTGTAACTTAGACAAAAATTGCTGGCGTCTTTCTTGAGTGCCTGATAAAAGGCCTTGTGGATTGATCCAGCGGGACCAGAGTTCCTGCCAGCTCTGATATGGGAACAGTTCAAGAACACAAGGCACTTTTAATATGTCCTGGAGTTTTCTCAAGCGTGTTGTTTAATCTGTACCGATAAACTATTTATTGGATACCAGTTGACTTGGCTTGCCAAACTTATTTAGCCAGCAATTGCTGAGAGAACTATAGATACATTTCACGTTGACAGCCTGTATCAGCTGTATTACTTTCAGTTAGCCTTCTGAACCATGGATTGGTGTGTAAAGCTTTTATTGATGATAAAAAGGTGCCTGTTTTATACGCTTTAAAACAAGTGCTCATTTAGTATTAGATATATACTTTTATAATGTTTATTCATTTTTGGCTTTTTTTGACTGAACTTTTTATATTTTCTTTTCTCATTAGAGTTTAAGTATGCTTTTTGCACATTTCTTTTTTTATTTCTTTTCCCCCTAATGTTTCTATTTAGATTTTTTTTTCTATTTCATTTCAGTTAATTGCAAAGATAATATTTTGTAATTTGTCCTTTTTCATTTATGTAGTTTTTAATTTTTATATTCAGTTTTTTTCTAATGCTAAGTTAAATTTTAGTATTTTTTATTATTTTAATTCAAGAAAATTTGTATTAGTTTATACACTATTAGGTACAACTTACTATAACTTGGTTGGACCCCCTTTTGCCTTCAGAACTGCCTTAATCCTTTGTGGCATAGATTCAACAAGGTACTGGAAATATTCCTCAGAGATTTTGGTCCATATTGACATGATAGCATCATGCAGTTGCTGCAGATTTGTCAGCTGCACATCCATGATGCAAATCTCCCGTTCCACCACAACCCAAAGGTGCTCTATTGGATTGAGACTGGTGACTGTGGAGGCCATTTGATTACAGTGAACTCATTGTCATGTTCAAGAAACCAGTCTGAGATGATTTGTGCTTTATGACATGGTGCATTATTCTGCTGGAAGTAGCCGTCAGTAGATGGGCACACTGTGGTCATAAAGGGATGGACATGGTCAGCAACAATACTCAGGTAGACTGTGACATTGACATGATGCTCAATTGGTTCTAATGGGCCCAAAGTGTGACAAGAAAATATCCCCCACACCATTACACCACCACCAGCAGCCTGAACCATTGATACAAGGCTGGATAAATGCTTTCATGTTGTTGATGCCAAATTCTGACCCGACCATCCGAATGTCGCAGCAGAAATCGAGACCCATCAAACCAGGCAACATTTTTCCAATCTTCTATTGTCCAATTTTGGTGAGCCTGTGTGAATTGTAGCCTCAGTTTCCTGTTCCTAGCTGACAGGAGTGGCACCCGGTGTGGTCTTCTGTTGCTGTAGGCCATCCGCCTCAAGGTTCAATGTGTTGTGTGTTCAGAGATGCTCTTCTGCATACCTCGATTGTAACAAGTGATTATTTGAGTTACTGTTGCCTTTCCATCAACTCGAAGGCATTTGCGCCCACAGAACTGCCGCTCACTGAATATTTTCTCTTTTTCAGACCATTCGATGTAAACCCTAGAGATTGTTGTGCATGAAAATCCCAGTAGATCAGCATTTCTGAAATACTCAGACCAGCCCATCTGGCACCAACAACTATGCCATGTTCAAAGTCACTTAAATCCCCTTTCTTCCCCATTCTGATACTCGGTTTGAACTGCAGCACATTGTCTTGACCATGTCTGCATGCCTAAATGCATTGAGTTGCTGCCATGTGATTGGCTGATTAGAAATTTGCATTAACGAGCAGTTGGACAGGTGTATCTAATAATGTGGCCGGTGAGTGTTTAGGCTTGTGGATCATCAAAACATCTCTTTAATAAAACGGCCATTTTTTTTTCTGGAAAAATGAATCAAATTATTTTGAGGCCTACTGAATTTCAGTGGATTTGAAGAATATAATATAATATAAAAGAGTTGTAACAAAACAATGAAGAGATATATAAGTTCTTCCCGTACTCTCAGCTGTAAAAGTCAACATCAATTTAGACCTTGTTTACTCTTTTAATGAGTAAACTTAATCTTTAATTAATCTTTTATGTCTCGAGAATTATATTTGTACAAGGTTTAAAGCCCAAACAGGCCGGTGTCCTGCAGAGTTTAGTTCCAACCCCAATTAGACACACAAGCTCTTTCTTGGTATTAGGGCTGCATGATATTTAAGAAATCTGATATTGTGATGTTTTATTTTTCTTTGATAAATATTTCGATATGAATGGAATTTCAGAAGATGGTTTGAACAGCTCTATTTGACGTTTTCTGGGAAGTCTGACATTATTCAGGTACAGAAATTGAATAATCACAATGCAAAAAAAATGCTTTTCTTTCTTTGTTCTTAGACCAAGTAAAAATATTGTTTGAAGTAAGTGAAAATGAAATGTGTTTTTTGCTTGTTTTAAGAAAATTATCTGCCATTGGGGTAAGTGAATTAATCTTGTTTTCACTTTGAAATGTAGATATTTGGGCTAGAAACAAGACAAAAATTCTAAGTAAGAAATGTTTTTTGCATAAATCATATGAATTTCATACAAGTACAGTGATTAAATAAATCTCAACTATAATTCACACTGGACACTGCATATTTTTGCGGTGTGACTATTGCGGATGTGCACATTGCGTTATCGATGCTGAAATGATATATTCTGCAGCCCTACTTGGTGTAATAGAAACTTTCAGGCAGGAGTGTTGAAGGAAGTTCTCTAG